>NC_141765.1:73132264-73429764 GCF_982258835.1 Parasteatoda tepidariorum
ATTCAACTGCACATTCAAATATAGATTGTGTTTTAAACTTGTTTTTAACCACTTATTTTTTTACTATTTTTTATTTTATTTCAGGTGTGCCATTTTAGCTCTCTGCCAAAATGGCTTCAAGATAATGACTTTTTACATAGAGGTCACAGGCCACCTCTTCCTTCTTTTAATGCTTGTTTTCGATCCATATTTCGAATCCATACAGAAACTGGCAATATCTGGACTCATCTTCTTGGTATAAGTTTATATTATGTTTCTTTTATTTGCATAAGTATTCTTTATAGTAGATACTTAATTTACATACTGGATAAACTTCACTTCAGACTTCATCAGTCTTTTAAAATAACAAACAATGACTCAATATTGGTTAAAAATAAATTTCTATATTGTATATAGTATAGGCATCAACAGTTCAATATTATTATTAGATTCAAAAAAAAATGTCTTAATTTTAATGAACTTTGTGCAAACATGCCCAGTAAAATTTCAAGGTTTCAAATTTTTTTCCTCAATACATTTTCATTTTTCAGTGATATCATATTACATAAACACTTTTTTGCATTTTATTTTACATTTAATTCAATACTTACTCTACTTTAAGTTTGAATTTTGGTAAAAGAAAGTTTTTTTTTATGTGTACTTAAGTGGTATGACACTTTTTTCCTGTATTTGTAAAAATTACCTAAAAACTTGCATGTTGTATCGAATTGTGGACATAGAAACAGCTGTAAAATTTAAGAGTTATAAATTCATTCTCTGATACAGCTTCATAAATTACCTTTTAAAGATACTGTTATTTAAGAGCTTAAGTACTTGTCACTATGTCTATCACTTTGCTATATCTATCACTTTGCTATGTCTTTCACTTTGCTATGTCCAAAATTTCTTCAAATCTGCTTATATAGATTGTTATGAATTCTCAAAAGTTTTTGCTTATGTTATTTGCATAACATGTGCTCATAGTCTTGATAATCCTTTGACCCCAGTGCATTTTGTTCTATTTTTACCAACAGGTAGCCTCATCCGGCACATGGCTTAAGAAGCCCTAAAAAACTTTCATATTTTTAATAATTATATTATTTTTAATGTGATGAAATATTTACAGTTACATATAAAGATTTTAGCATGTTCCTTGAAGAATTTGTTTTACACAGATTGTATTCAGGTATATAACTAGACCCTTTGTATTTTTAAATTAAAGTTTTTATATAACTTTATTTTTTCTAGGACTCTTGATTTCTATGATCCTCTTCTAAATTTTCTCTTTTTGCACTGTTGCAAAACATTTAATTTTTAAGTAAAATTGGAGAATTTAAATAACTAAAATTGATTTATTCACATATTTCTTTTTTAAAAAATGAGCTTTACTGTTAAATATATTTATTGTGTACTTAGTATAAAAAAAATTGCTTGATAGTAATCATTAAGTTTAATACCAATCCTAGCACTATTCAAATTTAATGTTTTTGTAATATTATTTACAGTTGTAACATCACTCCAAAAATACACCTATTCAACATTTACTCTAATTTTTTTTTGAGAAATTAGATTATAAAGGGGAATGTAAAAAAGAGCGAAGATAGATGCAAACAAGAGAAAAGTGATAAAAATAGACACAGAAAAACAGAATAAAATATTTTTGCAAAATTATGATACAAGGTATTTTTAACTATTATAATTAGTCACAATTTCTGAAAAACAAATTATACTCAGGGTATCCACGCACCTGGAAAGTCATGAAAAATCATGGAAAGTCATGGATTTCGGTGTTGAACAAAATTTGTCATTAAATGTCATGATTTTCACTTTTTTTTAAAAAAAAATCATGAAAAGTCATGGATTTAGGTCGCTGAAAAATCTAATTTTTAAAATGGAGTTTACCCTCGTCCCCCCCAGTCATATTTGATTAAAATAAAGAATGTTTTTATCATGTTCTTTAAAAATTATGGTGTTCTTTAAAAAATGAAAGAAAAGACATAATTTCTAGAGGGAAATTATCTTTTAAACTTCTGTAATTTCAGAATTTTGTTATTATAAATTTTTTTTATTTTATTAATTTAAAATTCTAGCTGAAGCAAGCCAGTCATTGGAGAATTTTTTATTCCGAAATGAGAACAGAAAAATCGGAAGTATTTCTTTCCTTTCCAATGAACAAGAAAAGTATCTTTAGAATGTAACTCTGCAGAAAAAAAATTATTTGCTTTTGTATTTTTTTTTAGCTATTTTATTGCTTTAACTCCTTCATTAATCTGTTTTTTAAATTTAAAATCTATAAATATGAATATGCAGAGTATAACAGTTTTGGTTATTCCTATCATTTCAATAAATTTTATTATAATGCTTTTTTACATTTATTGTTGTGTTTTTGTCAGAGAAAATAGTAACTTTATTAAGTCATGAAAAATTCTTGGAATTAGTCATGGAAAGTCATGAATTTGAAAATCTAAAATGCAGCAGATACCTGTATACTTTTCCTGTTTTAAACTTTTTGTTTTCCTATTTTTAGCTTTTTTTTATATAAAATCTGTATATATTTCTGGTAAAATAAGCTTATTTAAATGCCTTAATAAAAGTTTCCTGGTAAAAATGTATGAAATAATTTATGTAATGCAACTAATTGCTTCTTAGTAAAAAAGCAGGAAAAGTATATGTAAATCTTCTACAGATTTTTCGTAGCATTACATGTGTTTTATTTGCATATTTACTAATAGTTCTTTAGCGGAGGTACAGAAAAATTGCACAGAACACTACTAAATGCTAAGTAAACATACAAATGAAGTACGTGTAAATCTATGGGGGTTTCTTCCTAGCACTACAGGGGTATTTCTTTTATTTATATACTAATATTTCCTTAGCTGAGATCCAAGAAAATTGTGCATATTGCTACTAAATAATTTTTAGGAGGAAAGGAAATATATGCAAATCTGCGATGGTTAGTTTTTAATGTTACAGGTGTCTTTCTTGTATATTTACTAATTTTTCTTCAGAAATCATGCAAGAAAACCTCTTGTAATGCTTCTTAATGCTTAACAGTAAACATACAAGGAAAGACCTTTAATACTACTAGCAAACCCTTTGTATATTAACTAACTTTAATGCAATAGTGTTACTGGATAAGATAATAGAATCCCTGTTTCCACTAGATAATAACACTACAATTTTTCTTACAGTGTACTTTGGGGTCAAATAATAATAACATCATATTACTTATATATTATGAATAATCTGGTATCATTCTTATCTTTGAAAGAATGTTACAAATATGGTATATCTTCTTTTTTTACTTGTAGGTTGCATATCATTTATTGGAATTGCTTTCTATTTTCTTACTCGTCCTTCTAATCAAATTCAGTGGCAAGAAAAAATAGTATTTGCAACATTTTTTGCTGGTGCAATAGCTTGTTTAGGGATGTCATTTACATTTCATACTGTTCATTGTCACTCAGAAAAAGTTGGGAAACTTTTTAGCAAGTATATATGATATTCTTATATTTATTTCTATTAAAAATAAAAGCATATTTCGTGTATATGTACAATATAGTAATATTTTAATTATTCTTTAAAATATTATAATGAAAGCTATTTTTAAAATAAGTTTTTGATCAATTTATGCACCAAATATTACAGGAATGCTTCTTGTTAACTAAACGGAAATTTATTACAGCTATTCAAAGTGGAAAAATTTCTTCATATTTGCCTCATTATATGAACAATATTCAACTTATTTATAAGCTAATTTAAGACAACCTCAATTGTTTTCTGTAAATTAAATGTTGCGGCCTTGCATAATGACCAAACAAGCAAGATGCTGGTCATGATATAAAAACTTTATTTATTTATGCATCTCATTTTTATTTTTTAGGTTTACAAGGCTTCATTATAGTTTGTTTTTTTTCAAAACTAAACTATTTATGAAAAATTGTATTGTTTAAAAAAATTGAAAGAAGTAAAGAAAAAAATAGGAAAAACTTGGTCTGCAAGAAATTTGAAAAGTGTCTTTTTCATTCTTAATATCATAAATTACACAGTTATACAAAACTGTTGAAAAATTTATTTTATATTGGATGTCGTCGAACAGCCAATCCAATTTTGAGTTTTTTTTAAGCATTATCTCCCTCCCATCAATGGTTCTACTTTTCATTAAAAAATAAATTAATTCATAAGGAGCATATATCTTTCTAAATTTGAGTTTTTTAAACTTAGTATATTCAGGGCTGATTGTGCTCCAGAAAAAATCCGGATTTCCGGAATTTTCGCTAATAGTGATCCGGAAGTTTCCGGAGATTGAAGTTCCAGACGTTTCAAAAAATCATTGATCACAGAAGTTTCCGGAAATCAAACTTTCAAAGGTGGAACTTAACACAGTTTATTTTATTTGTTTGTAAGGGAGAGCCAGAGAGATACTTTATAAGCTTATATTCATGATTAATATTCATCTTTTATCAGTAAATAGTTGTTATAATCATAAACTCAAGAAAGAAAGACATATTTGTAAATTTTAATTATTTCTCCAGGTCATCATAGGTATGTGTAAAATTTTAAATATATTTTAAGTAAACTAAGAAATATTGAGAAAAAGGAAAAAAACCTTGTTTAAATTTTTTTCTAATTTTTCAATTTATACTGTTTTTTTTTCAATTTTTAAACTCAATAAATTTTCTGGAATTTTGACTTGGGCTCACAATCACCCCTGTATATTTTTATAGAACCATGGGAATCAGTAAATTAAGAAACCTAATGTCTGATCAAGCCAGATGGAAATGACTAGTTGGGTCAGCTCTAGCCTGTACTAGACTGTCATGCTGTTAAAAGAAGTCTTTATAGAATAACACCTGTTAATAAATAATCTATAATATTTACTTGAAGCTAGTTTTATTAAATTCAATGCATTTGATACAAGTAAATCGTTATTAAGTTGTATAAAAAATAAATTTCAGAAAATTTATTGTCGCTTTTATACTCTAAAAGATGTTCTTAGTACCATTTTTCTTTAATTGGTTTAAGAATTTCTCAGCAACCAATAAGAAAAAGATCCTCGAAATTTTTCAAATTTGTTTTTCATCTTTTTATCTAGCATTTTAAATAATTCTATGTCAAATAATATGTAACTGTGATACCATTAAAAATTACAAGTTTTGTTCAACTAGTCAAAGTTTATTGGGTTGCAATTTTGTATTAGCGAATGCAACAGCTTATAGGGGGCATTGTTATTTGAGATGAATGACTGCTAGCAGAACAACACATTCAGTTTTTCTAGAGATTTCTTCAGTATACATTGGATATGTTCCTTCTTTATAGTGCCTCATTAAATTTGAAAAAAAAAAATTTGATATTCCTTCTTATGCAGGGGACAATATAGAATATAGATCTCAAAATAGAATTTCTTTTTTTAAAAAAGAAATATCTAAAACACATTGGAAAAATATTTTTAAATGAACAAAAGAATGTATTGATATTCTTATAAGAAAGAAATCTTAATTCTCGAGAAATTGCTCCACTAAACTTAATGATCTAATATGAATAGTCTATTTAAACTTTACATCCTATAATTTTTTGAATGAAATAATTTCAAACATTAAAGTATACCAAAACATATAATCTTATGTAATTTAATTTTGAAAAGCAAGTTTTTTGACAATAATTTTTAAAGAAAAGTTAAAATTTTCAATAACAAAATTAACCGTAAAAATTTCTCATATTGAAATGAAAAATTTTCATTTTGAGATTATTATTATTTTTTGTCTTATAATCTTAAAAGTTCTTAATCAGATGTAGAAAATCATTCTATGTAGAACTATCATCAAATTAGAAGAAAAATATTTATAAGTAATTTTTTTTTATGAAATCATGACACTTATCTGCTTCATAAGTCTGGTGAATCTTTAAATAAAATATTCTTTGATTTAAAAATGTTATTATCAAATAATATATACATGGATTATCACTTCATGACTTTAAGATGAAATACCTTACTATAAAATTTTACAATTGTAAGGTCTCAATATAAATTTCAATATGTAACTTAAAAACAGAATAGCTGAATTCTAGTTGAAATTGATAATTTGAAATTTAAAAAGAAAAATACTTACCAAGAAAACATTAAAAATGTATTAGTAATCAACACAAATGTACTATTTAAAGTAAGTCTGATGATCCTTTACTGATGTTTTCCTAATTATATATACTCAGAAATATATACTATTATATAAAGAAGAAGAATATTTAAGAACGGTTACAGTTCTGCACGTTCTTAAGTCACATTTATTTTCTTAAGTAGGTAAGGAACTTAAATATCTCCATTTTAATTTACAGTGAATTGAACACAAAAAAATTATTTTACCATAATAGATATCCCTAATTGTATGCGATCATGAAATCAAAAGTTCTGAGCTCATCAAAATGGTGTTGAAAGTTTGTTTATAAGGAAAGCATTAATGAAAATATGTTCTTGAAATGTTGTATGCATCCTGTTTCAAAAAGCTTTACCAATGTTATAGTTTGATAGATTGCTTTTTCAAGTACCTCGGCTTTTTTTCTTAGAGAAATTTTGTTGCCTATTGTCTGGAAAAAAAACACATTCGATTTATGCAGTTATTCTGATGGAACTGAATAGAAACTTAATAAATAGTAGCCTGAAATATCCCCCCCCCCCCCGTTAGAGTGGGTATTCACACGTTGTGGTCGTGAATAGCAAACTAATAATATTGTCCATAATAGTGATATTTTTACATTTGTCAGTATTACTGCTGAAAGTTTTAAGATTAAACTTTGAAATTTTGATCATAAAATGGCTATTATAACGAAAAGTTCATTTCCAACATATTCTTTATTTTTCTGAAAATAGCCTATTATTAAAAGCCATTAAATTATTGTTAACCCTAATTAAAGTAAAAGCTGATTATACTGAGTTAATTAACTTAAATTTCCTCAAAATGTATCATTAAAAGTCTTGAATCTAATTCAATTTGTTGTAAATTAAGCACTAATGTTGTCTTAAATTTGAATTGATTTTGCAAATATAATTGATGATGTTAGTGGAAGAAGGTACCAAGTCATTTTATGAACAATGCTCAAAATTTTGGTTTTAAAAGCATGTATAATTATCTGTATCTATAGACCCCATTTTTTCTCCCAAATCATTAAATAAAATGGTTCTTAAAAAGGAAAATGTGTTTTTTATTCAGCTTTCTGTTCTGTAATATTTTCTAATGCTTTTCTAAATTCATTAGAAAATTTTCAATTGTCATGGATAAATAAGTATTATTTTTAATTAAATTAATATTTTCAACAGTTAGATCTGTAAATTAGTAAGTTTGGCTTATAGTTAGAGTAAGAATTCACTCACAAATTATTTATTTTTAGGCACTGAATTTTTTATTAGAATTCTATCATCTTAATTCTAAAATTCATACCTTGGATTTAATAGCATCAGCATTCCAGAAAATAATTTTAAACTCATTTGTTTACTAAATTTTTAATATATAATCATAATAATTTTATCTCCCATAATTAATTTCACCTCAATTCAATATTAATTTTTTTTAATTTTTTATTTCAGGTTAGACTATTGTGGAATAGCTTTCTTAATTATAGGATCATTTGTACCCTGGCTTTATTATGGATTCTATTGTAATTTTCAGCCTAAATTGATTTATTTGGTACTTGTAATAGTACTAGGTACTGCTGCAATCATTGTTTCCTTGTGGGATAAATTTAGTGAGCCCAGATTTCGATCAGTCAGAGCTGGTAAGATATGTTTCGAAAATGTCTTCCCAATGTTATGTGCTAATAATATTTATATACTGCATTCATTTTCAGATTTTATGTTTCGTGTTATTCTTTACCTATATTTTTCATATTGGTCCAAAGAATATTGTTTCTCACTATTTGATAGTTAGTAATAGAATTTTTTTTAAATATGCGAAGGCCTTAATTGTTGCAATTTTAAAAAAAATCGGAGTTTTTAAAAATATTATTTTCATTTTATTATTTGAGCAGTTCAAGATTTACACTTTTGAAATTTGTGTGCAAGACAATGGGTCTAAAATACTCAAAAAATAAATTAATTATATTTTTTAATAAGATGCATAAATTATTGCATATTAAAGTTTCAGTCATAGGCAAATGTATGTTAAACAATTAATTCCTGAATATAATTATTGAAAATAAAAGTATTAGTTAAATTTATAAATGTAAAAGAATTAAATAAATCATCAAGATAACTGAAGTACATTTAAAAATACTACAGATTTTAGGGTCTTAACTCTATAAATAAAAACCAGTGTGCTTGATTCAGATACCCAGAATACACAGATTGATATACAGAATTTTTATTTTAGTAGTCTTTATTTTTTAAATGATTTGGATTTATGTGTTATATAAGCTTATTCAAATAAATAAAAATTGGGGTTAATTTTGAGCAATGGCATATCCAGAAATTAATTTAGGTGGGCACATATTATTGCCATGAAATGAGTGATATTTTCAGTTTAGAATTATTATTTGATGATAAAACTAAAGAATTCACAATTTCTGTCTTATTTCTCTTATTTAATACAGCACAAGAATGAAAAATATTAGTTCTAAAAATTATGCAGTTAAATATCTATTAAGAAAAATTAGATCATGAGAGCCAAAATTTCTACTTATCAGAATTTGTGAAATCCAACATCATTAAAAAATATCATGTAATTATTGAAAAAATGGTGAAAAAGGGCTACACACAAACACAAACTTTCTACTAAGCTATATTTACTCTCCTTTTCTATTTTTGCATAAGTTCAACACTTCTACTTATTTTGCTGATATTATATATGTACTAAGATGTTGATGAACCAAATAATTTTTTAAATATTTCAAACTTGAAAATGGCTGTTCAGCAGAATGGGCTGTAACAGACAAGATAACTAAAATTTTTTAAAGTTTATAGATACCTGAGAAAATATTTACATCGATCTCTTGTAATGCTGCTGTAGTAGTTAGTCTAGTCTGGTGGGCTAGTAATTTCTTTTTTTTAACTGATATTCTGCAGTCAAAATGCTGCAATTACACTCTGACAAATATGTTTTCTTTAGTATTTCTAATTTATTTTCATCTTCAGATGTGACATTCTCTGGTATGATTAAAATATTTGAGGAACTCATAATTGTTTAGTGCTTTGTGAATCTTTCTTTTGGGTGTAAAATTGCAGCATCCCAAAATTGATTAAAAACTGCTATTCTTAAATAAGTTTTGGGTGATTCTGTAGTAAAGTTAGGGCAATACGTTATTTTTTTGTTAGTCATGGAACAACAATTTTATAGTCCTCATCTATTATTTGTTTTAAAACTGATTTCGATTTTAGGAAAGTAGAATTGGAAACTATCTCTGATTGATTGTGAATCATCAATTTTTTCTGCAATAGATCATTGCAAAATTTAATTGCAGCATTAAGATCCACTGCCTTAGAGTGCAAAATCCTAGACAGGGGCAACATAGGAGAAAATATTTTTTCTGTCAAAAATAAGGTGATTGCAAAATTGTTAGTTCTTCATGAACTTAAAACAATGCAGAACAGGCAAAGGAACCCTTATCAGGCCAGTTTACAATTGTTGCAAGACCATGAATCAAAGGACTGAGCAATTCTACCATCACCATACTAGATTCATGTCACTCTATCCAACATGTAGAAGATATACTATCCTGCAAAATACTATTTCATTTAGGAGTATTAATTAAGGAATACCATTTTTCAGTGACTCCAACACAATTATGAATGTCTTTAATTTGCCAAGTTAAGAGGATGAGAAGGTCAATGCGGATAGAAATTTATCTCTTAATTTGATTTGTACACCATTGAATGCTCTAGGAATGGCAGCAGAACCATCATATCCTGGACCTCTTATATATCTTAAATCCAAGCCTAATGATTCTAAAGTTTGGAAATTTGTGTTTTTTAAATCTTCTCCATGTTTTGAATTTACCAGCAATAACTGTAAAAAAAATTTAACTGGCAACTATTTGTTGTCCTTACTTTCTACAGATCTTACACATAAAGAAACTTACTCTATCAAAAAAAAACCTATGTGGTTTTATAGTCTATAATTGAAAGACATTTTCTTTTTAATTTACTCTTCCAATCAATTTTTTATAATTATTTCGTTGCAAGCATGTATAATTTCATTCTGTATTTTAAGCTATAAATATGATGCATTATTAGCAGCTGATTTGGAAGGCTCTGTTAGTACTTCATCTCCTGCATCAGTTTGGAACTGAAGTAGATAGCGGAAATTACCATCATGATTGTTATGTTCCTTGATTTCATTAATTTGGATGCAATCATGATGACTTCTTAAAGGAAGTCCATTTCTTCCACAGAAAATTACTGTTTTTATTAAAGGACTAAGTGTTTTACTATTTTCTTTTGCCTGTTGAACATTGGCACTATTGTGGCTTGTTTACGTCTTTGTACAATGCTTCTTAAATGGTCAGCTGTTAGCAATGAATGTGCATGATATTTTTTCTCGATGTTCCCTGAATTTTTCTTTTGATTTGTGCTGGAAATGAAAAAGTGAAACTAATTGTCCGAATGTTTGACTGTTTGATTTACCCACATACTCCTTAGCAAAAACTACACAATACTGTGGTGACGATTAATAATTAAGAAATGCATTCTGAATTTTAAAAGTAGAGTGACAACATTTAATTGACTAAAATTTACTTTTAGAATAGTTATCAATCTACAGCCTATACCAAATCACAACCAATACATGCACAGAATTTCTGTAAACAGTTGTGTAGAAATGAGAATCATAAGAATTTATTAATTTATCTTTATAGGATTTTAATGTTAATTAATTTGTTGACTATTAAGCACTATTGTTGCATGAACTTAACCATGTGGCATTGTAACATTAATATCAAGTTAAGCAAAGAAATACAAATATTAATTTGAATAATTTAGAGTGATTACTAAAAGTTGCATACAAAAAAAATTAGAGCCACATCCCCCTGATTAAAAAAATCAAAGCTATATGAAAGAAAATTTTGAATCTTATCACTCAGTGTGGGCCCACTTTATTCTCTTAAGAAAATCCTTCTTTCAACTCTCTCTCTTTGCCAGCCCCCGCTTTCAAAAATTTCAACAAACCTTCTTCTGTCTTAAAAATAGCTAAATCCATTGCTAAAAAATTTGGTAGACGAGTACTGCTTATTTTTTCAAAAAAGAAGCCATCTCAAGTCAGAAAGAGACAGGCTGAGACTTGTGAAAAAAATATTTTACAATTTGACTTTAATATAGCAGTGCAGCCAAAGAAAAATCTCAAAACAGTATTAAAACTTGAATAAAAGAACTGGTTATAGCAAATAAGTTGTAGCAGCAATGTAATATTTACACTAAATTCAATAAATAATTACAATAAATAAAAGTGTAAGCCATGGGTATTCTAACAGTAAATTATACCAACATTTCTTTTTCACTTTTTCATTACCAATTCAAGAGTTTGGAAACACATATGTGGCTAGTGGCATCCAAATTTTTTTAAGAATATTGATTTTTCTTTGGCCTGGAATTTTTATATTATTTTGGGTGATTTTGGATAAATTATAACTTTTTGAACTCTGCTTTTGCATTTTCGATTTTCAGAAAGTTGATTTTTTACTTCATTGTTATTCAATGAGTTATTTTCTCCTTTTTTTCCCAGGTTGTTTCTTTTTAAATAACTTAAAAGCAACTGTTCTTTCTCCTTGCTCATTGTCAAACTGATCACTTGTAAAAATATATCTTCAGCAGCCTTGTCTACTAACTACTTGTTTACAAAAGTCAAAACTATTGCTTATTGACAAATCAACTATGCAGATAGGTAACTAGGATAAGAAATCTTTTTGGGAAGGGTTCTTTTTTCCACCCCCTGACGAAGCAGTTTTTCTTTTCTTTCGGAACATTTCTCTCACTTTCGAGATTTGTAACTTTCAAACCCCCACTTCATGATTTCCCACGTAGCTAAGTACAGCTACAAATGAATCAACAATGTTCTCTGATCACACCTTCTTCACCCTTTCCTTTACTTCAAATAGAGAAACTAGTAACTATAGGGGGATTGTGTACAACCCCTATTTTCATCTACAATTGTCCCAGAGGCACTTTTTTAGAGGAAGAATATATATGTTAAAAACCGAAGGAGAATAGTTAATCCAGTTCGTTGTTGGACTGCATCTACCAGTTGCTGGGTGCATTGGAAATAAAATGACACATAGTGCTTCTAAGTACAAAACAACAATTATTCAGCAAAAATAAAACAGCTCCAAAGTCAGAGCTACCTTCTCCGACGGTATCATAATATTGAATAACAAAATCTGACGCCAAGCACAGAGGCGCACATTGCCAATTCTTTCCTCATTTCACAACACCCTCCCCACGTTGAGAATCAGAGTTAGTCTTCAGCTCATAAAGAACATTATTAAGCAAATCAAGTCTTTTGGGAGCTCTTACACATCTTCCAGAGGAAGTATATCACTGCATTAACGTCTTATCAGGTGCTGAGCCACCTTTGATTTTGCATTCAGCACCAGAATTCGATGCCTCTGCACCAAGTTTCTTATCCGCAATGACGCTCTTTTCATCCGCCTGAATTTCTAGTGGGAAGATATGTTGTTGGACGTAAAATTATTCCATGCTGGATCTTAAGTTTAACAGTGCGAATCTTCCCATCGTGTCCTGGAATCAACTCAATAATTTTAGCCAAGGGCCAAAATAGATGTTTTTTGTTATCATCTCCTATCAGGACTATTTTTCCTTCACTGGGAATTAGTTCCATTGTCGCTATAAATTGTTCTAGGTTGACCACGTCTGGCAATAAATCGACGAAGTGCCAGGAGAAAAGCGTCTAAAGATAGGAATTTTATTTTATTTTATAACCGTCGTTGAAAAGCCGACCATTTTTTCATTGAGTGTTTTTAAGAAGTGCTTCATTTTTCCTTTTAAAAAAGGATAAATTTTTTTTTTACCATGTCGATTTTCGCCATGTGTTATACAACAGCGTGCTTTTTACATTGTTCTATGGTACATTTTCGTAATTCATTGAACCACAATCTATTTCGGTGTACCGTCGGTCCATAACGTATGAAAGCGCCAATCATTTTACATGTTTGATTAAATACTTGGGAGTCCGCATGTGCGTCTGCTTAGCTGGGTTCGGTGAGATTCTTGCAACTCTGCTGCATTTATCAAGATATTCTCAATTTCAAGTTTCATTTTCCACCCTCTGATATCGAACCGAAAAATCTCTCGATCATTTTATAATGGCTAATATAATCAAGAAAAGAGTTCTTTGTCAGAAACTAGTTATTTTATCATGATCATGTAAAGTCTTTGAAAACTATTTTGCATTTTTTTAAATGTATATAGTGCTTAAAAAATACTTAAAAGGTGCTTATTTTTTGGTGAAAGATTTGGCTACGCACCCTGACTGATCCTGCGTCAACTCTCGAATTTCTTTAATCCTCTTTTCTACAAAAACAGACCAATTTCCCTGTTCTTTTATCCACCAAAGTCAGAGCTTCCTTCTCCGACGGAATCATAACATTGAATAACAAAATCTGAGGCCAAGCACCGAGGTGCACAATCCATCCGAGGCAAGGAATCCGTCCAAAATGTAATTTTTAAACCTGGCAAATTGAGCGCCTTAATAATAGATTTTGCAAGTCTAGAACCAATACAACAGGCCATTAATTCTAAGCGAGGAATGCTTAGGGGTTTCATGGGCGCTACTCTAGACTTTGCCCGAACTAAGTTTCTTTTAACTTCTGAATTCAATACCTATCTTACAAAGACGCACACTGCATAGACCCCCTTTAAAACACCCACAAATACATGTAGTTCAGACATATTATTAATTAACACATACCGAGACAATGTTACATCTTTTAAAATATATAATTCTTTTAGCCATTTTAAAAATGTATTTACATCATTTGTAGATAATTCATCATCCTAACTGATTTTTAACTTCCACAATTCTTGTAATAAGAGTTTCAGAAGCAATGTAGTTGTCGTTAATAAACCAATGGGATCAAAAAAAGTCTGTACAATGCCCAAAATTAATCTTTTTGTAATTTTCATATCGCATGTTAATGCGTCAATATCCGTACAACATCTTAGCATGTCATTGTCCAAATTCCGAAAAGTCAGAGCTTACTTCTTCAACGGAATCATAACATTCAATAATAAAATCTGACGCCAAGCACCAAGGCGCGCATTGCTAACTCTTTCCTCACTTCACTTCATTTCACAACAATATACTTGCCTATTCTTTTCCAGGAATTAGTTTATACTGATCTATTTTTTTCTCATCATAATAAAAAAAAATTAAGCATGAGAAGGGAAAAATTTCACTTTTTTATGTTTTAGTTCAGAATATCAATGATAGTTTAATAAAAGAAACATTTTAATTTTGAGAACATTCATGTGTTTCTTTGCACCTCTCCCTCCATGGGTGAGCCACTGATTTTGGAAACCAGCTCACATTTCATTCCTCAGTACAACTTTTAAAAAAAATAAAAAATCCTGACATTGTAAAACAATGATTTTTTTTTTGCTTCTTGATTAGAACAAAAATAAAAATAATTGAAAGGTATCATTCATTCAAAGTGTATTAAGATATGAGAATTATCATATATAATGAAGAAAAAATTGCAGTATATAATAAACATTATTCATAAGTTCGAAGTCAAATTTGCCTGTTTTCTACTTTAATAAAAATCTTTAATATAATAAATTATTCTAATAAAATTATTTATATGTACCTAATGTATTCTATGAGTTGATAATTGTGTTTAGTTTTGTATGATAAATCTGTTTTCTATATAGTGTTTATAATGGAGAAATGAATGCTAGAAACATTATTATTGTAATTCACTTCCAAGAAATATTCACAAATATTTAAATTTCAACATATTAATGCATAAGTTGTTAATATCTGACTTCATATTAAAGTATAAGTTAAAATAAATATGTTCATTGACTTAACGTAGGGTGCCTCATCAAAAATACCTAATTTCAAAATTAAATATTTCTTAATAATTGGTGATAAAAATAAAATAACAGTTGATATTAATAAAAGTTTTAAAATTGTTATATATAATTTTTCAAATTAGATTTAAAACTTGTTAATCATTGCCCCTGTGGACTCTGTAAGGAGGCCTTAAAATTGTTGTTGCAATATTGAGTCCCTCTTCAGAACTCAGGTACAATTGTCGTGTACCATATCATCTGTTGACAAACTCAAAAATTGTGTGCACTGCTCTTATTGCTTCCACTATCAATAAAAACTGCTTCATTCTTTGATCGCCAATTATTAAAGAGTTATTTAATTTTGAAGTCTTTGGTCTGACATGCTGTATACTCACGTCAGTACTTGTAATTAAATGGATAAAATTATAACTAAGAAATATATATTTTTAGGTGTTTTTATGGGCTTTGGTTTAAGTGGTGTTGTACCAGCTGTTCACTATTTAATTGCTGAAGGCTGGTTTAGAGCAGTATATCAAGCATCTTTTGGATGGCTGTGTCTTATGGGTATGCTATATATTGCAGGGGCTTTATGCTATGCATTACGTATCCCGGAAAGATTTTTTCCTGGCAGATGTGACATCTGGGTAAGTAGTACTGAATTTTGCTTCAGAATATTATTAGATATGCGTGTGTTTGTTTATTAGGTAGGTGGCAAAATGACATCTGGATCAGCAATGTCTAGTTTTATTTCACATTAGTTTTAGAAATTTTTGTTGGTAGATTAGATCAAAGCTGTTTTTGTGTACTGTGCACAAAAAATGGACTACCCTGAATAACTTTTGATCTTGTGATCGAATCTTTTTATGTTCTAGTACTCAATCTGAATGGTTAAAGGAGGTAACCTCAAATTTGCTAATTAATTAGTGCAGACGATATTTTAAGTTCTAAAATCAGACACAAAAATGCAGTTTCTCTGACTAAACATACCTTTTTTTTTTTGAAGGATTCCGATTTCTGAACCTTAAAATATAGAGGGTAGCCGTAATCTGGGAAACATGGCCTCCATAGTTTGGTCAGGAAAGCGATCCAAAGTTTAGACCCTTTAATGCTAGTTTTAATTTTTGTGTATTTCTGCATATCTCAAGAGCTTTTTAAGTTAACTGAAAATTTTTTGCACACAATTATAAAATATGTTTGTCCGAAGATAATTCCATGCAAAAAGTAAATTGTAGCAAATACTTATCATTTTTTATTATTGTATTTAGTCATAGTCGAAAAAACTTTCTATTGAAAGATATAAAAAAATTTTAATAATTTTAAAGTGTGTTATTTTACATGACAAAATATAAAATTTGAGCTTTTGCCATGTAAAATTACGTACTTTAAAATTATGTAAAAAATTGTATACCTTACAATTTAATACAAATTTCGATTATTATTAAATAAAATAATTAAAAATAATAAATATTTGCAAAAATCTATTTTTTGCATGGAATTATCTTTGGCTGAACGAATTTTATAATTGTATTTAAAATATTTTCAATTTGCTTAAAAAGTTCTCGAGATATACCAAAATACGAAAAAAATAAAATTAACATTAAGGGGTCCAGAATTTGGATTGCTCTCCTGACCGAACTGTGAGGACCATATTTCCCAGATTGCAGCTACCCCCTATGTTTTGGGGGTCAGAAATCTGAATTGATCCGGAGAATGTTTGTTTATTCAGAGAAAGTACGTTTTTGTATCTGATTTCACAGCTTAAAGTATCATCTGCACTAATTATTCATTATATTTGAGGTTACCGTTCAAACTAATAAGATTGGGTCCTAGAACATAAAGATCCGATCATTAGATCAAAAGTTATTCAAGGTGCTCCTTTTTTTTGGTGCACTGAATATTGCATTTGTGTGTAATTCTCACCACGAACTTTAGATTTAAAAAAAGGCTTTCTGTATATAATTTATTTTCATCTACAACTTTTTGTGTAGTTTTTTACAGAAAGCTGAAACTATAATAGTAAATTGGACAAAAAAAACTGGTAGATACTTTTTATTAATGTTGTTATTAAAGGATATTGTTTTGATTTGATGCCTTCTTTAAAGATCTGTTTTATAAGTGTATATCACCCTCTGTAATACATCTCTATTCTCCTGATCTTGAATTTCAGGTTAATTTTTTATTAATGTCCCTAATTCCCTAATGTGTAATTTAATGTCCCTTTTTTTAGTCACTTATACTTCTTTTATAAAATATCTTGTGGAACAATGTATATATATATATATATATATATATATATATATATATATATGTAATACAAAAATTAAATACTTTTGCATTAATAAAAGCATTAAAACTTCATTCCTTTTCATTAAATATCTTTAGTAAAAGATAAGGGTAGAAATTCTATTTTGGGACTTCAAGGCTAAAAACATGCCAATGAATAATAATTAGATTTATACTTCAAAAGAGAAGTTATTTTAAGATCTTTCACTTCCATATAAGGAAAGATTAAACGATTTGCTATGAGTAATAAATAAATTGATGAGGCGTAAGAATACAGAAAAAGGCATATGACTGGGCCTCTTTACAACTAAAAATCATCTTATAAAATGCAGGAGCAATGTTTTTGCGTGTCTTTTTGGTGTATAATGTTTACAAACTAAACTCCGTCGGATCTGACTGGAACATTGTCCCCCCCCTCTCCAGCCGGGAGAGCGGGGATGTGACTTCGGCTTCACGATCTATTTACTAAAATAAAATCTTGTGCACAACATGTTCTCATTATTCCTGCTTTCTTGACAAATAAATCCACCAAAATATAGGGGTTGTTGCCCTTATATTAGAAGTCGGCAGCATAGTTGCTTGCGGAGGAAATTTACGCATTTCTATCTCAAAAATTAAGATTAGCGGAGCCCGGCTGGGACTTCGGAAAAATCAGCGGTGACAAAATGCATCGAAAATATCGAATATCTCATTCGCATGGACAGTTGAAAATTTATCAAGTCAAATTTTTCTGCAACTCATGGTAATCAATAATTCATCGAGTATCTTCAACAAAAAAACAAATTCTTTAATCGTCAAACTTTTCATTTGTTTAAATGATACCTACATCCAGTGGAACTTTCCGTTCGTGTACTACCTTCCGTTTGTGTATGCTGCATTTTATGTCTAACGTTCTAAAGGCGAAGGATGCAACTAGAGAGTTGAGCTACAATATTTCACCACCCTTGGATTCCCCACTGCTTTGGATTTAATAGTCGATGAAGTGTTATTACACTCCGGAATGCTTTACCATGGTTTACTACTCCCTCCTACTCAGAACTTAAAGAAAAATAAGCTTCAATTTCTCCTTCACTCTAATTTATGAATCATTTTAACGAAAAGAAAAAAGAGAAAGAATAATTTTTTCCTATCAACTTTAAATTGATGTTGTGGCTTTCAAGATATGTTTTGGATTAATTCGAACTTTATGCAGCTTTGCATCCTTTAAGTATTTTTTTCTAAAACATTTAGTTCTTTGATTTTTAGTGATTAATAAGAAAAAGAAAGTGAAGTGCGCGAATGATTTTTTTTCCCTCTTCGCCGAAAATTGAAGAAGAAAAAGATATATAAATTATTTTTTATCTTTTTTCTCAAAATTTGTGATACTGTTATGATTACATATTTTAGTGATCAAAAAGTTTTTTTATTCTGATTAATTGAGTAAATTATTAGATTGCATTTCTTATATTTATATTCGTTTTATTTTTAAAATATGATATATTTTTTTCTCGCTTCAACGAAATTGATGAAGGTCGACGTTGGAGAGTAGAGTGTTCATATTTTATTGAAATTAGATATGAGTAATGATAAAACTTTTTATTATGAATAATTGAATAGAATGTTTTTAAGAGTTAGATTGCATTTCTTGTGTTTATATTGCTTTTTTTTAAAATATGATATGTTTTCATATTGCATTTAAAATGTTTTTGAAGGAAATAAATGCGGTTCAAACGTCAATTAAATTAGTAATGGCAAACAAAATTAAGTTTTTTTTTTTTAACTTTTGTTTCTGAATGATTTATCACGATTAAATCGAAAAAAAAAGAAAAAAAAACTTTAAGGAAATTTGTAAAAATTTTGCTTTTCCGGACTTGGTCAAAACTAAATATTCCTATGAAAAAAAAATGTGAAAACTTAAAATGTTACCCAAACAAAAGGATAGTTAACACTTAACAAAATTTGTGAGTTTCCCTTATTACGATAGGCGAAAATTTTTAACTCAGTTAAGTTTTCATACTTGATACTGATTTACTATATGCTTTAGTAGGGTTGTAGACTTGCAAAGATTTTTGTTTGTTTATTGATTGTGTCGGGCCAGTTGTTACTTAATTTGGTAAGAGATTGATCACCTCTGCTAATTCAAACAATGACAACTTATCTTTGCACATTAAACAACAAACTTCTAAAAATGTTAAGGTTAAAAATTGTGAAAAAAAAAAAAGTTTGATGTTTCAGTAAAAGTAAACATCGAAAAAATAAAAGGTTTGATGTTTCGATAAAAGTAAACATCGAAAAAAGGAAAGTTGAAGATGCTTCAGTAAAAGTAAGCATCGAAAAAGGTTTGATGTTTCAGCAAAAGTAAACATCGAAAAAATAAAAATTGAAGATGTTTCAATAAAAGTAAACATCGGGAGAAAAAAAAAAGGTGAAGGGTAACAAAAAAGAAAAAAGAAAGAATGACCAAGATTACAAAAAAAAAAAAAATAAATAAAATAAAAATGTAAGAAAACAAAATTTTGAAATAGTACAAGTATCAAAACTTAGGAAATATCACAACCCACAAATGTTAAAATTAAATCATGAATAATGTTCAAAATAAATGTTTTTACTTTCTTCAAAGGAAGAAGTAATCCCTATATTTTTGAGAGATCCGAATCGCGTGTGGAGATGTTTGGCGAGGAAACTTGAATTTTTTTTCCTCAACACAGTGAAAAAAAAACATTTAAAAACTATTTTTGTTTTATCCAGTCTGGATCTCTCAATTTCAAAGTGCTTCATGAAACTCTGTTTTCCTCCATTTTAACGGGGAATACAGAATTTCATCTAGTAAATAACCCCATTTACCATACAGAATTTTAAATTACAGAATTTTAAATTCTGATTAAATGACACTTGTTGTCCAGTTCGTTTTGCATAAAAATTTTGTATATTTTTGTGTGAAAATTTTTGAAAAGTTTTTTAGAATAATTATATAAAATGCTTAAATTTTTTCTTTCTGTTTAGTTCACTAAATAGATAAATTGCATTATTATGTTTTTATTGTTGTTGCTGTAAATATTTTTTCATATAGGAAAAATGTTATTTATAATAGGAAAGAGGACAGTCATACCTACTTAAACTTTAAAAATTCATAGTATTCTAAATTTTAAAATTTTTTTTTTTGGCTTACCAAAATTTTTTTTGGGGGGGGATGTAATACAAAAATTAAATACTTTTGCATTAATAAAAGCATTAAAACTTCATTCCTTTTCATTAAATATCTTTAGTAAAAGATAAGGGTAGAAATTCTATTTTGGGACTTCAAGGCTAAAAACATGCCAATGAATAATAATTAGATTTATACTTCAAAAGAGAAGTTATTTTAAGATCTTTCACTTCCATATAAGGAAAGATTAAACGATTTGCTATGAGTAATAAATAAATTGATGAGGCGTAAGAATACAGAAAAAGGCATATGACTGGGCCTCTTTACAACTAAAAATCATCTTATAAAATGCAGGAGCAATGTTTTTGCGTGTCTTTTTGGTGTATAATGTTTACAAACTAAACTCCGTCGGATCTGACTGGAACATTGTCCCCCCCCTCTCCAGCCGGGAGAGCGGGGATGTGACTTCGGCTTCACGATCTATTTACTAAAATAAAATCTTGTGCACAACATGTTCTCATTATTCCTGCTTTCTTGACAAATAAATCCACCAAAATATAGGGGTTGTTGCCCTTATATTAGATATATATATATATATATATATATAATATATATATATATATATATATATATGTGTGTGTAAAATGATGCAGTCGGACCAAGCAGGGAAACAGACACTGGATTTTATTGAAAGTGAAATTATTTATTTAGATCATTTTCTAATGGATGACGAGCGAAAAGTGAAGTTAACTCCATCGATGATCAGTCTTTCTGGTAGAGAAAATCTTGCAAAAAAATCCGAAAATGTCTCTAGGGAAAAGAGGGAGATCTTAGAAATTACTATTGGTTTATGAAATAGGTCGAGTGATTCCCACGAAGATTAAAGGGAAAAATGTCTTTATTTATAATTATGCATACTTCAGCCAAAAATAGATTTAGGAACAGGATGTGGCTTTTTAAAAGTATGAGAAAGTTTCGATTTGAATAACTAATTAGGACAAAGTTTTATAGCAGAGAAAATAACATAATAGAAGCTTTTTATGTTACACACACACAGATATATATATATATATATATATATATATATATATATTAAAAAATGAAAACCATGCTGAATTACATTGAAAGAAATAAAACATGGTAGTATATTTTTGAAGAATAAGTTAACAAAATTATAATGATGCAATAGACATTTAAAAATTTCTCAAATTTTCATCATTGAATTTTATGAGAAAAATAGTTTCTTCTGATTCTTTCAAAATAATTCCATACAAATTGACAATGAGTTTTTTTCCCTCTAAAAATGGAATTCAAATATGGGTTTTTATTTTAGTGAGAAACGGACCAAAATTTTAATGATGCAAAACACACTTAAGGGTAAACGCCAGTGCCCATTTTTCATATGCTTTCAGGAAAATTGGGCCAACTTTGCTGCTAATGAAGAAAACATTTCAAAACTTCAAAAAAGCATCTTTAAGAAGTTATTTTATGACCTAAGTGTAATTGTTAAGCGAAAATCATGCTCATTTTTTATTATATTCAATTTTAAAACGTTTGAGTTAAGATAAGCCATAGTTAATCATGTATCTTAAAGATGGCATTACCAGGCCCATTACATCTAAAAACTTATAAGTTTAGTCACTTAAATACAGTGTTGAAAAAAATTTTAAAAGTTTTTCGAAAGCATAATTATACAATTCTAGAACTATTTCTGCTACTTTCAATGATAATTCTAGATTAAATTAGCTAGTCTGATTACACTGCTCTATGTATTTAAAATGTTGCCAACTGTAAAGGTATCTACTTCCACTACATAACATCATTCTTAATGACAACCTAATATGTTAGTTTACGTAATGACTATTTTCAAAGTAGATTTTCTGAGGTTGAATGGAGAAGTACAGGTGCTCACCCAAAGCTAGTATCATTATCGCTATGATTTTCAATGTTTATGCAAAATTACATTATTTCATGACATCTTTTTCACTGAGAATCACATAATCTGATATTATCTGACGATTCAACTTGTAGGTTTTTAAAATATAAAAAAATTAAATTGTGAATGCAGGAAAATGAAATTTTATTAATTTCGTGCAGTTTCTTTTTGCATTTTAACTTCACTTTTAAAACTAAATCATGTATAAAAAGCACATTATATTTAAAATGACTTATTTTAATTGAACTCACATTTTTATTTTAAGATTTTGAAACTCAAAGCAATGTAAAAAGTTCTAACACATATTCCAGTTATAATTTATTTAAATATTTAACTTTTCAGAATGATAAAAATCTTTTAAAAAAAATTTACACATGAATTTCTCGACTTTTGCATGATACATATATTTAAATTATGTAAGATTATATAATTAGATTAAGAATTCTAGTTGGCGAGCTTCATATCTTTACATATACAACTATTGAATTAATCTAATGGGATAATATTCTTGGTTATGCTAGATGGAAAACGCGTTTTTCTAAGAACCATTTTTTTAAAGGTTTTAAGTCATGAACTGAATTTTTTGTCCATTAAAAATTTATACATCATGTATTGTTTTTGTTTTTTTGAACTTTTTTTTTATTACACATTGATTCTTTTCATTGGGAAAATCTAGGAGATCTATCTTCATCTATATTTCATTAGGAGCACTTACATACTGAAACAAACATACAATTCTGGTCATCACCCATAAAACCATAAATAAAATATATACCGTAAACCGGGACGAGTCTACCCATCCAGGGGCGAGTCTACCCATTTTAGTTTTATTTAATTTTCACTATTTTAAATTGCAAATACAAAAATTTTTACCGACGGAGGACTTAGTTCAGACTCTAAGGAAGATGGCGCTGTAGTAGTTTGATCCGTTTTTATTTATTTGGTGTCTTTTTAACCAACCTGTTCAAACGTCTTTTGAGAGATTTGTATTGAAAATCAGCAAACTTTTAATTGGTGCTCCGTAAGTATATTATTATTATTACTATTTTCACTTTGGTTAAGTGATAAACTTATCTAAGACTAAGATTACATTAATTTTATATGAAAAAAAACCAAAAAGAATGTAAGTTTTGCTGTTGTAAACAAAAAGCCAGAATTCGCGGGGCGAGTCTACCCATTCGTATTTAGTTTTAATAAAGCATAATAATATAATTTAGAACTTTGTTTATATTAAAATTAAGTCATTTTAAATGAACTTGAGTATATTATTTTAATTCTGCATTGATAAATTTATCATTTATAAGAAAATTTATAGGTTAAATATAAATGTAAATATAAAATATGTTTATTTTACCTATTTTTTCAATTTTTATATTACAAAATTAACTTTTTTTATTTAATGCAAGTTAGATAAATTATTATTTATAAATTATTATTACCTCCCAAAAGAATGGGAAAAGGATTTTTCATGATTCCCAATATTTGAATTTCTATTTTGTTAATAATCTTTAATTATTATTATTTATTAATTATTTAATTGTAAATTTATATTAATTTTAATTTATTTTTATCAACAATAATCAGAAAAAAATGTTATTTTATAATGTTAATGATTATAAAAACAAAACTGTGATCAAAATGTGATAATCGATCAAATACTCAATTTGTGTTATTTTATGAATAAAAAAATGGAATATGTAATAAAGTTATGAATTTTACTTCATAAATATCCTATATAGTAACTAAAATAACAATTTAGTAGTAAAATTTGATTATTTACAATGTTAACATTCATTTTAGTAGAATGGGTAGACTCACCCCATACGAGAGATTTGTCAGCAGTTCTATAAAAATATACAGTAACAGCGTAACTGTTAATATTTTCCAAAATCGATTTCGCAGCTTTAAAGAGGGATAAATATTGATTCCGAAACACCTATTAAAAGCCTTTTTTCTTTAATATTTACAAAAGTTTGACCACTTGAAAGTTGACAAACTGAAAAAATGGGTAGACTCGCCCCGGTTTACGGTAATTTTCATGATACAGTATAAGTTTTTTATTTCAAAAAATAAGACATCATGTTATTTGTAACACAGAAGAAGTAAGAACCATTGATAGTCTCTCCCCTAGAGCTTTTATGAAGACAAAACTCTTTATATCAATTATATAATTTTTTGTGCCTTATTTTGCAACTATATTTAATAACAATTTCCCCAATTTACCTGTCAGCAACTACATAGTTATTTAGTTTATAACTATCTTAACTATTTAATTAATATATTCACTCCTTTTGTTTGATTCTTGCAATTTTTAAGACTACTTTCAAGAGTTTAGTTAAAGAAATTTAATTTATACTTACCAATGTAAAAATGCACTTAAAACTGTTTATAAAAGTTAAAATATTTCATAAAGACTTAGTTAAGAAACATTAAAGAAATTGTCTTTAATGAAATCTTGATTCTTTGTTGCGAATGTTCAGATTTTGATAATTTTTGCTTCATTTATTATCATCGTAATAATGATAGTTTCTCACGAGAATAAAAATTTATTTTATTTATGCTGTTTCTTTTCTGAAGAAAAATGTTTACAATTTCCAGTCAAAGGGGAGAGTATAAAGGGATGCCATGTACAATGACAGGGTTACAAGTATAGTCATCCAAGCTTAGAGAGACATTTTATAACCGTTGTTGAACAGCGAATCTAAATTTTGTGTTTACGACTACTAATGTTCAACTCTGTAGCCTTGTAATTTTGAACCCAATCCAGAAGACAAGAGAACTCCTGCATTAAGCATTGGGAGAAATTTGCCTTCATAGAGAACTTTTTAATAGAACTAACCACATCTGCATGATATGAAGAGAAAAACCAGAAAATCTTCCCACTGTTAGCCTGACAGCAGGGGGACTCTTCCCCATGATTCATCTACCACTGAGAATACTTCGGCACTATGGTCTGTGCAAGCCAGGTGTGGAATTCGTGTCAACCAGTCATCCTTGGGATTCAAACCTCAGTCACTATATTGGGAGACCAGTACTTTATCTTCTGAGCCACAGTGGCTCAAGCTAAGAGAGAAAGAAAATCTGGTTCTTTAACGCCTAAATGAATTTGTGGACTCCCTAAGATTTGGCATAATGGAAGTTCCAAACAGTTATCAACCAAGGCTTCTGGAAACAAGACGAGCCTCACAATCGATATTAGACATGCGCAAAAAGCAAATAATAATATTTATTACAATAATTATAACAATCTCCTTAATTTTTTTAATTCTTTAGTGTGAGAAGCATATTTTTAACATTTGGCTATAAATCTTTTCTTTTTATCAAATTTCCTAAAAATTTGCAAAAATTAAAGTCTAATTTAAGTTATTTTTTAAATTTATCTATATTAAAGGGAAGAATGATTTTCGAACATTTATTTATTCATAAAAATTAAATTTCGTGATTAATGCAATTTCTTTTTCTTTATATGCATTGAAATTAGTAGAAATTTTCAAATAAAATTAATAATTCTTTTTTTAATATTTAATTACAATCTTTTAAACTTCTAAAGAAATATGCATAAAATGTAAAAAAGCAATGAGCTTGAAAATTTAACAAATTTTTCTTTAGATTACGTACTTATTTTGCTGTGGTATTATATCTAATAAAATCCAATAAAGACATAAAAAAAGTTTTTCGTAGTTAAAATCTTCAAACAATTCTAAATAGTCTTCTGAAATTAAGCCTATTATCTAACTCCATCTTTAGTTATTCTTTTATCAATTTGTATATATTGTTTTTATTCTGTTCTTTTAATACTATATCCGCTTATAAAAACTACTTGAAATCATTTTTTTTCGAACTTGAAAAGTCTACTTAAACTAATTTTTACTTTTAAAAATTAGTAAAAAAAATCTACTATACAACTTAGCGTACTATGTCTTTGTGTAACATTATAATTGACAATAATAAGTTTATACATTTTGAAATAATTCTGTAATCAAAAGCAATAATTACTAGTGTGTCTTTGGACAAAAAAGTGAAACAAAAGGAAAAGAAAAAAAAATCACTTCGAGATTAATCTTTTGTTATGATATCAAACTATTTTTGTAGTTTTTAGAGACATTGGTCAATATTAAACTGCTCGAGTTTTTTTCTTGGAAATTGTAAAAATAAGCGCCCTAAAAATTTACAAGGAGCATCTTTTTCACTTTCTACCTTTTAATTACATACATATGTTAAGAAAATATTAATAATAAATAAATAAATAAAACATAAAAAGGCATGAAAAAACATGTTAGTACATAGCAACATTTGCATTTTTTAAAACCTGTATTCAAGTAATTTTATTGAAAACAGTTTTCTGTCTGTTATCAATATAATTTTTATATTGATTTTCTGTGTTTATAATTTTTTTAGAATTAAATAAACTAAAAATTTCAATTTTCAGTTCATTCACTGAGACATAATGCATGCATCTCTGTTTATTCTGTATATTTCAACTTAAATTGAATGTAAGGCACAAGGTTCAAGGTTTAGGGGCACAAGGTTCATAAAAGGACATGCTGCATCAACCCAAACTGCTGTAGCATGTCTGATTGTAACAAAGAAATATTTCTAGTTCCAACTTTTACCCATTATTATGAAATATTTTATACCAGTTGTTAAATTTATATAATTACTGACAAGTGCTTTTTTTCCGTAGCTTTTTCTTCCGATTTTTAGTTTTCAGTGCTGTTTTTCTAGTCTACCAAATCTAGCATTTTTTCTTTAATTTCATAGAATATATATAAATTCCAAAATCTGTAGGAAATGAGTTACTTAATATATAATTTGTCTTTCTAAACATACAAATTTTGAATTAAGTCCTGTTTATTAAATTTTTTCCCCTGAAATATTAATGATAACAGTACATCCAATTATTCTCAGATTTTAACTGAAAAAAAATGTATGATATACGCTAAGATCTCTTTCTTGTACTGATATATTTAAAACTTTACTGGATTTAGAATTCTTTTTCTGATAAAACTAATTATAAGTTTGAGGAATTCGCAAATACAGTACTGAAAGATTAAGAAAGCACTGATTTAATAAAGACATTTTGTTCAATTGAAATCAAAACCATTGAAACATATCCAAGTCACTTCCATGAAAAACTAATTTTCCTCAGAGAAAGGAATTCCAAGCAAGAAGTGATACAATACTATTTACTAAATGCTTTTCTGATTCTTTTTTCACCATTATCATTTTGAAAAAGAGGCCAAATCCAGGTGATTCTCAGAGCCATTTATTTTATGACTTTTACTCTAAAAATGACTGACTTTGATCCTTAGCACATTCATTTCACTATTTGACACCACAGAATCTGTATTTTTATCAGAAAAATAGTTTTATAATTGTTTTACTTTTTAAGAAAGTGTCATATATTTTGACACTTAAGTATCGCATCTGCGGTGTAACTTTCTATGGAATTAAAAATAATTTTGTTAAAAAAAATTTAAAAATGACTGTGTTAAAAAAAACTAGCAAAATTTTGATGATGCTGTTTCTATAAAATTAATTTAATAAATTTTTATTGTGTAACTATTATTCTTATGAGATAAATAGTTTCTAATGGTATCACGCTTTAAAATGGTGCCAACTTTGGATTTGTGTTGTAACTTTTTTCAGAAAATAAAAGTTAAAATATATTTATATTTTTCTGCAGATAGACTAGAAGTGTAATAACTTGGAATTTGATTGACTTATTAATCTCTAGAAAAATTTCAACTTATTAATTTTAAGGAATCACATCTGTTTAAGATTTTAAAAAACAAAGTAACAAGAATTTCAAAGTAAAATTTTTAAATTACTTAAAGTAAGAAAATTTTTTTCTTCTCAAACTTTCAAAACAAACTAATATCTCTTTTTTTTTAAGTATTGTTAAACAAAATATTGTGATGTTATTTATATGTTCTTATACCAAATAAAATACCGTTTCATAAAAAAAAAATTTATTGCATTTAATAATGTAAGTACTTGAAATTTTTAAGACTAAATATCTATATATCCGAATCACATTGAAATAATTTACTTGCATTATATTTCCTTACATGTCTCTTCTTTTTTTTCTTAGTTTCACAGCCATCAAATATTTCATATACTAGTCATTGCAGCAGCTTGTGTACACTATCATGGAATTACAGAAATGGCCATGTATCGCTTGACAATGGGAGACTGTGCAGAAAAACCACCAGATTATTTCCCTCCTTAGTGATGTTAGTAATGGCTTTCGTTGTTGAAAAATATTTTTGTAAATTTGTTTTGTTTAATATTGTAAATTTTTTTTTAAGTCTTCATTTGTTATCCCACACATTCCATGTTATTTTTTGTTGATCCATACCAAATTGTTGAGTTATTTTATGTACATGAATCTCATGAAATTTGTAGAAGCTGTGATCGAAACATGTAGCTTGTCATGTTTCTGCCTTATTGAAAAATTTATTAGAGAATATTATGATATTTATAATAATCATATTTAAAGAGTGCAGTTGTATGTTTCTAAAAATTTGTAAGTTGAATCAATCAAATTATCCAAATACATTAGCAATAAACTATTATTGAAGCATGCAATTATTGTCCTGTGTTACTTAACATTATGATTCTGAAAAGTTTTAAATCAAAGTTTTAACAAATATTGTATTGGAATCTAATTTTTTTATAAAGCATTCCTGTAGTTACGTAGAATTACAAATATTCTGTGAATTCATGCCCTTTAACTATTTTACATAATTGTGAAAAATTTTTGAAAAAAAAAAAAACACTATCATCAGGAAAGATTCAAAACTGAAAAGTTCTTTGAAATCATGTTTATTTAAAATTAATTAAAACATGCTTTCTGACAAAAAGTAGCAAAATATTTGTGAGGAGACAAACTTATTTTTCAGTTGTTTGCTTTCATCAGAAGTTAAAATTTGTGACTGCTAAGTTACCTGCTAGATTCTAAGAAATCTCCTGATAACCATGATACATTTTTTTACATTATTTGGTATGGCTAAGTTACAATGAACTGTTCAGTTTTTAATCCCTTTATATGTCTATTAGTTTTTTATGGACTTTGCAAGTTTTGATTCTTAACACCTTACTACTTTCTCATAAGCTGTGAACATAATTGTAACTGGCCCACTTACAGTAAAATAAGGAAAATGAATCAGGTATATAACCAAGAAACCGTTTTCATCTGAAAATACATAGTATGCATGGAAATATAACAAAAAACTGATATTGAAAACTTTTTTGCAAGTACAACGTAATCTTGATACTTATGAAAAGCCTTGAATGTGGGAAAAATTCTTCCCCTTGTATGCCTTTAAAAGATCTAAGAATTTTTTAATGTATAAAAATATAAATAGTATGTATAAAAAACCTTGTGGCAAAATGTCTTTAAAGAAAAGAGTTTTTGTTAGTAATTTTTCCTTGAGCATTCACGTTTTAATATTACATTACTTTTTATTTTACCATACCTTTATTATTTTTTGTGTTTCTTTATTCCTTTTTAAAAAATATATATCAGGGACTTATTGCAAGATTCTTCCTAAATTTTATCAGCTAACACTTGATAAAAATACAGACTAAGATTTTTAAAATTTTGTCATAGATTGCTTTGGCATTAAGCTTTGAATATAAAAATTGATGGCATGAACTGGGAAGAGCTCATAAGCATTATACTTTTAAGAAAAAAGAGTTCTCAATTTATAAATAGGTTAAAAAAAAATTCAGAAGCCAGAGTCATGTAATATGAATCAGTCTTTGAAATTTTAATAGTAGGGTAAAATGTTTGATTTTTTTTTGTAGTTGATAGAAAGAACACCTTAATATTCTTGTTAGTTTCCTTTGTGCTATAATTCTTGTTCATTTCAATAAGAATTTGATGAATTTTTCACGCAACTAATCTATTTAAAAGTAAAACTCATGCATGAACATTATCAATATCCGAGATTTTCTTCTTCTGGTGAACAAAGGGAGATATTAAAACTAATTGCGTATGTATAGCATATTCAGAATTCTCCCTAAAAATGAAAACGGACAGGGCACTTCCTCACAGAGAAGGGTGCTTTGAATTTTGAAAGAGCACTCATTCATTTAACACTATAAAAATTTATCAAATTGTGTCATAAAAGTAAAATATTCACCTAACAGCCCATTGTGGTCACTGGGGTTATGGAAGTTAAGGCTCCACAATTTCATGACCAACATGATTATTACTATTTGGGTAACATTGTGTACAAACCGCCTTTACTTCTTAGACGAGTTTTCTGCATAGCTTTTATTATTTTCAGTTTATATAAATTTTGATTATAATCTAATTATTCACAGTTCAAGGTAAACTTATAAAATTTTTATTTCCAATTTATTTTATGTTACAAATTTTGAAACATTTTTCTCTGCATGTTACTCACACACACAAAAATAGGGGAGATTTCCATATCGTGACCTGTGGCAGAATGTTCGCCAAATCTTTGGGGCAGCAGCTCACAAGAAACTAAGAAAAATACCACAGAAAGGGACCAACTCAGAGGGTATAACTCCTAGTCAGCCCCGAGCAAACCTCTACATGTTTTTTTAAAATAATTTTTCCCATTTAAAACCAATTTGGCACCTTGGCCATTGTAGTTAGCGTGGCAATAAATAAATCATGGCAAAAATAAATTATAAGATCTCCAATAAATGAATAATTCATTGCTTGAATGAAAAGTTAATATTTTTTTTTACTGTTCAGCAAGTTATTCAAAAACTGTTCTTTTCATGAATTATTTAACTTGTCTTCAGATAATGAATGACACTTCTAAACATAGTGGTCAAAAAATTATTATCTAAAAAAAAAATTTGTATCTTTGATTCAAAAGTAAATTAAGTGAGATGAAAATAAAAATTTCTGTGTACTTAAATTTCAAAGTGATGTTTTATTAATAAATTTTAAAAATTCTGCCTGTTTTCATAAGATTAACAAGACAAAACATATTAAATTGAAAAGAATGAATGTCACACTCAATTGAAAAAAGACCACAGGATCATTCTTGATGCTCACTCCTCCCCCTGTTTTTGTTTTGCATTCACTCTGAGAAAATTGGCATGCAATTTTACTCAATGCCAATGTTTGTTGAATGCTTTTTCAAGACATAAATCTCTAGAGAAGAGATTGTAACGTGTCTACCACTACAATCATTAAATACCATTTCACTAGCATATAAGACTTCTGATAGATAAAGTTTTACATTGTCGGCATTCTAGTCATCTATCTGATCTGATCTATCTGTTTAAACTTACAAATGTTAACTCTCTTATCTAAATGGACAGCTTCAGAACCAATATAAATCACCAGAAATTTTGGTTGCATTTCAATTATCTTAGGAAACAGAATATAGTGCTGAGTAATCCTATTTTGCTAAGAAAAGGGGTCAGAATGGGGAGGAAACAATTAATTTTCTTATTTTTAAAATAATAATCATGATAATTAAATTGAAACTAATTGTATTTATTATGAAAATAACGTCATAAATTTTATATAGTATTTAGACGTTCACTTGAATAGCAATATTGCTTGCATATTATAATATATAGCATTTAAGACTTTTCTAAGTTCAACGAGTTCTAAGTGCACTTTACAGTTCAAGCTAATTTCAGATAAGGAAATTTTATTTTTTTTAAAATCATAGTCATTCCTAATGTTATTGAAAGATCGATTAATAAATCAGGTTCATAAAAAAAAATGTTTTTCATTACCTTCTTTCAAAAATTTTAAATGGCTTATTAATTAAGGATCTTTAACATGAATATTTTCAACTATGTGCTCCTTTTGGCAGCAAAATAAATACATAAATTTAGTATACTTCAATTATAAGAATTACTTAAAATGACGAGTTTTCATACAATGATTTTAAATTGAAGTAAGTTGAAATAATTTTAAACAATAATAATTTTTTGCTGCAATCAACGACAAAATATCCGTTGTACAAAAATGTACTTTCTCTGAATAAAAAAATTTTTTTTAACATATTTGGATTCCTGACAATCAAAAGAGGGGGAAGGTAGACAAACTTTTAAGGGATTGGATCATAAATTGGAGAGCTAGGATGCTATATATATTTGGTGATATACATAGCAACCTCTCCCTCCCTCCAAAAAAAAAAGAACAGCCAATCAAAGTCGCTACCACAAATGAGTAATTTAAGATATTCATAGACTAATTCAAAGGAAAAATACCTAATTTTACTGTTTCTAAGCAACCAAGTTCAGCTAGTAAAAAAAAAAAAAATGTATGCTCAGAGAGATTTATTTATTAATACTTAATGGAAATAGAAAAATATCTCGAAATTTCTAGGCAATAGAAATTTTTTTAGCTGATTTCTGACCAAAAAGCAAAGATTATTTTCTTTTTATTTCCTTTGCAAAGAAAATTTGAATCGATTTATAAATTATTTATGATTTTCCAAGCTTTTAGAATGTGAACAAATAAATTTTTTATCTGACGTTATTTGTGTTTTTTAAGTTGTTTTTACTTCATTTATATGAGGATTTTATACTATAATCCAATTTACATAACTTACTGAAATTTCATGCAAAAATATAGGAAAAATCATATTTGCAGCTTTGATCAAATTTTTTGGGCTAGAAAGTTTAGAGTAACAAAACAAAATGTAGAGGGTATTGTATAATTCTAATGCACATTCACAAGGTTTTAGATAATTTACGGTATTTCTTTTTTCTATAACTGAAGAAATTGGTAAATGTTAAGTGGAATTTTTAAATAAAAAAAACATTGAAGTATGTAATTTTTAAGAATAACATGTTGTAATAATATGTTGTATATTGTAGGATTCATTGCTTAAAAAAATCGCTTCATTCCGCCAAATATTAAGATGACATGGTTTTTTTTGGGGGGGGGTAAAGATGATTTGCAAATAGCATCCTGACGTTTCGATACATTCTGATACTTATTTTTGCAAATTCACCATAAAATATCGCTCAACATGCTTTTCAATTATGATTTGCTGCATTTATCACCTATTTCCACTACTATGATTTATTTCTTCCTTAATTTGCAAACTTATTTTACGATTCTCACCATCACTATATTAATCTGATACGACACACTCCTTTTAAACAGAGTTTGTAAGGTCAAGATACTAAAATGGTGGCAACAAAACTTATAAGATAAAAGGCTGAAACAATTAACTCCAAATATCTGGTTTCAAAATTTTGATTTTAAAATCAAAGGTAACTTCATAGTTACAATATTGATGTTACTGTTCTCTTACTTTTTTTAAGGACCGCATGAACCCTGTTAAAATGTTAAAATACAGATGTTTAATTTTACGAACATAAAATATTTTTCAAAACAATGATCAAGACCCCAATGTAAAACAGTATAATTGATAAAAACTTCACCGGAATAAAAAATTGGAAAGTGGAAATAAAAGTAGACATGTTTCGAACGTTCAAAAATAAGCGCCCATTCTCAAGACTCCCCAGGTGTGAATGACTTGTGACGTTAATTTTTGGACGCTCAAAACATGTCTGCTTTTACTATGATCTTTAAATTTTTTTAAATTAATGAAGTTTTTATCTTTTCGCTTCAATTTCTTCGGATTATTCATTTAGAAACACATTTTATTAAATTACTTCACGAGATATTAAAATAAGTTTTACGTATGATAATGGCATAGACACTAAGATTGAAGAAATAATAATTAGTCACAACTTGCTAAAAAAATCTAGTACAATTTTTTTCACAGTTAGCCTTAAAAACATTTTTTACACAAGGACAGTTATTTCAAACAGGTTAACGTTCTAGGCATCTAGGCGAAATTGTTTGAAAATGTATTTTTTATTTATCGATTCCAAAATTTATTCTAGATATATTTTAGGGTATACTTTAGGCGCACTTCGATAGTGTTTATTTTTACACCCATATTTGCTTTTAATTAATAAATAATATGTTTAAAATAAACTATTCAAGCAATATAATTTAATGCATTTATAGTATAACAGTAAAAGGGACTTCGAACGCATAGCCTTATCTTTACTATCAACAAATTAATGGAATAAGCTTAAATAAATAATAATAGTTAGATTGCATTGCATTTTGGCTTTCAAGCAATAATATGTTTCGTTCAAACAGATTTCAATTCTGGAAATAACGAAATTATTGAGAAGGTTCTCTGGAGCAATATCATTCGTATACTCTTATGATGAAATATAGGAAATATTTGTATGCATAGTTTCTGTAAAAAAAAAAAAAAATGTTAACCCTGTCGCTGCGTAATTTTTATTATTTTTATTTTTTTTAGATAAAATAGGCTCAAAAATTGCGTATTTTTCATTTCATATTTCAAATCATATGATGATTCTACAAACAGCACGGTTTTGAAATCTTTTTACAAATTTCTCAATTTTTAATATTTGTTGCTTAACAAAACAAGGCGTTTTCTTGATAACAAATTATACTATTTTAATATCTTATGAATTGTGCTAAAGTTGAAAAATATTTTTAACAAAAGAAAATTTTTTCAACATCTTTTTCTAAAAGAGCAGCTTTCTCAAAGTTAACGGTGTAATATATAAATTTAAGTATAAAAATAAAATTGCTGTTCGAATTTGTTCATTTAAAAAACAAAGCAAATAGTTGTGGTTTTTTGAATTGCACGAATATGCATTTAGTTTTCACAAATCAAACGAATAAGAAACAATATAATAAAAAAAGGAATAATTTGTTTGTTCATTCCTAGAGAAAAAGGGTGTGCTTATTTATTACGACCAGGCGGACGTTTCGCACCGAGCAATTTTAATATAGCAAAATGTACTTAAATTCTTATCAGCTAACTTCAGTTCTGAGACTCGAAAAAAAAACTTTAATTAATATATCAAGGCATTAGTTTTCACGTATCTTACTTCTAAAGTTTCTTTTCCCCTTTGTAAAAACTTGTAAAAGTAAAATAATATTTTTTTTCAACCACGTACTCTTATGTCTGAAGATTGAAATAATCGATTCATCGTCATTTTGAAATAATCGATTTTTTATTGAATATTGAATGTAAATCAACTCTAATATTTCGATTTTTCTTAGAGCTTTTTCGGTAATCCATTTGCGAATCTATCTTGAAAAAAATGCACAATAACGATTCTTGGTGAGCTACAACGAGAAAATGGCGCAGACTCTAATAAAATTAATATAATGGGCGTAGACTCTAATAAAATTAATATAAAGTTTGAAACATTACAAAATTTTATATGCTTAACAAGACCAAGGCGGAGAGAACGAGCGAAGCCCAAGTTTGGCGAGCGATACCGAGCAGAGCAAGGAGCTCACTCACTGTTATAATATGTCTAAAAAACTATAAAAACCATACTCTTAAAAGTTTTTTTAAAATTTGAATTTCATTTTTTTGGGATATCAGATTATTAACGATAAAATACATATATTATCAACGACATATTTAGTTATTAAGCATGTGTTACGTTTAGTTATTTCTTTTTACGGAAACAAATCGAAAAGGATTAAAAACTTTAATAACAAGTTGTTTAGTTACGATTTTTTAATACTTTTTTAGGTTAATTTAAATAAAGTATTATTAAAAAGTTATTGTCTTTGTACAGTTATTCTGTCCTTAAACAAAGTCCTTCATGACGTACATACAATTTCTTCTTCTTGCGGCAAGATTCAACTCTTAACTGACATTCTGTATTGTAAGTTAGTCCATCACTGCCACAAACAGGATTATAATGTTCTTTACAGTTTGTTGCACAACGACAAGATGCTCGACGATTTTCTTCAAAACAATCACCATGGAATTTGCAGAATTTCTTTTCACACGGCTCTGAAAAATATACTTTTCTCTTCACTTTTACTGTGGTAAACGAATTTTATACACATAAATAAAATTATGTATTTATATATAGTACATGTTTTGATTAATCTTACGAGGAACAAAATCATAATATTAATATGTTTTATTTTAATTGTAAATACGGTTTTAGAATTATGTTTTTAAAGGTAAAAAAAAACTTGGATATCATAAAAAGTACATTTAAGCAAAATATTGGACACTGTTAGAAAACCGGATGTTGTATGATGCAAGAGAAATCAAATTTAATAAAGAAAAAAAAATCCTATTGAAATTTCTTTTAATTTGTTCAACGTTGATTTTGTTGTTCTATTATAAATAATAATAATAGAATTAATAATAATCCGAACAAAAATGGTAATATGATTATTCTCAATTATAATTTTAAGATTGATACTTTTATTTTGGATTTTGTCCTTCCTTGTTTTTAAAAAAAAAAATTAGATAAATAGAAAAAAAAGTTTTTTGAAATATTTTAAAGATTTTATTAGTAAATCTCCATAAACTGAAGTTTTAATATGTGCGAGAACTGAATTATAATGTAACTCAAAGTTATTTCACTTAAAAAAGTGATTTTGCTCCACAAAAAGAAATTACTTTTTAAATTTTCCTTATCATTTAGAATGAAAATTTGCGTGCTACGTTAAAGAAGAGTTGTGTAGATATATTATGTAAAAGGTTCAGACGGTAACAGAAATCAAATTAAACAAATAATAGATGCCACTTCTTAATGAAATTTCTTTTCATTTGTTCGATGTTGGTTTTGTTGTTTCATTGTAAATAATAATAGAAACAATAATGGTGGTATTGTTTCTATTCACAATTAAAATCATATGCTTGATACTTTTATTTTGGATTTTCTCTTGACAGTCGCCAATAGCCCATTGTGCAGCTCTAGTGCGACGTAAATGAACAAAAAAAGAAAATGAACAAGAACATGGATTTTGTCTAGAATTTGATTTGAAAAATTAGATAATAGAAGAAAAAAAATTTACGAAATAGTTTCAAAATTTTATAAATAAATCTTGATAACTAGAAGGTTTAATATGATCTAGAATTAACTTTTTTTTTTTCAATTTTAAAGTAAAAAATAATGAGCTGCAAAGTTATATCATTTAAAAAAGTGACTATGTTCACAGAAAAAATCTTTATTAAAATTGTCGTTATCGTTTAGAGTGAAGCTTTACCTGCTACGTTAAAGAAGAGGTGCGGTAATTAATAATTCATTCACTTAAAAAATTCCCCTGTTTTTCTACCCATTCGGCGTCGATTTAGTCAAAAATTATGTAAAATGTAACAGCAACATAAAAGTAACGTAGGACCAAAAGTATTTTCAAAATTCTTAGCATTGAAACAAATTAAAATATAGCTTTCTTTTTTATACACAGCACCAAAAAAAAACTACCTATTATTCTCTTATACAAATGTATCCTTCTAACAGTATATATAAGCTCGATATATATAAAATGCACATTAAATGTATTATTTGCATACTTTTATCACATTGTTTTTAAAATCTTTGCAGTTATTTTTTATTTCGTTATTTTTTCTAAATTTTTAGTAATCATTACAAATACTAAATGCTTGTAGAAAATGTTTTATAATATTTTTTACTTTAAAAGGTTTTTTCTTTTTTGTTCTAAACTACTTAAAATTTCTTTCACTACGTGATAAATTAACCTAATCATTGTTTCCTTTTTTATGATCTAATGATTAAAATAAAAAAATATTTTTAAAATCTCTAGTGATTAAAGTCATGGTTTAAATCGTTAATTCTAACCATTTGATTAGAATCTTTTAGCACTTCGTTGAAAAAAGCTAATGTTTATTTTCAACATTTCGTTTGTTTTGCTTTAGCGTTAATTGAAGCTATTTAATATGGTTCAAAATAATATGGTTCATGATATGCACACAATATTTTTGTATTTTTCATTTCTTAGAAAATACTTTTGTCATGAAACAAAAAAAAGTAAACAAAACCAAAGATATCACTATGAATAACTTTCGCTCTAATGGTCTAATCTTCAATAACTAAGCGCCAATTTTAATGACACAAAAGGTTGATCTTAAATATGTAAATAATTAGTGCTTACTATTAATTAAATTACCAAATCAGACAGAAGAAATGTACTTTTTCTGACCTTTTTTTGACAAATTTCAACCTCACAACCTTTTTTGGGGGGGGAGGGGGATCTAAAAAATATGTTTCTAATAGTCGGAGAGTGCAGGAAAATTTTTGCCTGTTAATGTTAAATTTGTCTCATTACGCATTTCGTCATATTTCTGGAACTATGTAAGCAAATCAAAATACTTTTTCCTACAATTATTAAACTCAACTATCCAAAGATAATTCCACGCAAAAATAATTTTTAATAATTATTTTATGTTCCTTAATCCGTCGAATAATGAAGAAGTTAAACATTCCAAGAAAGTCATATTTTAGATTTTTATTTCTAAAGAATTATTCGACCATCTTCTATCAAATTTTGTAATTCATCACTTAAATTTGCATACTTTAAAATGATATAAAGTTTTTATGTATAATTCATAATTTTTCTTTCATTATTAAACACAATAATAAAAACAATGGAATGGATAATAAAAATAAATCTTAGGAACTATTAAACTTATTTCGCCAAAATTTTTTATTTTGCCACATAAAATTACATTAGTTAAAATGATGTAACAAAGTTCGAATACCTTACAATTCAAATTTTTTTCAACTATAATTGAATAAAATAACAAAAAATAATAAATAATTACTTAAAATTATTTCTGCATAGAATTATTTTTGGAATCTGAATTATTTTTAGATAAACTAGGTTTATAATTGCGAGCAAAATTTTTTAGATTCTCTTGAATAATTTCAGAAACATGAATACAGAAGCAGAATTCAGAAACAAAGTACGCAAAAGGTGAAATTAACATTAAGAGGTCTTAATTTCGACCTCTTTCCTGATTGAACTATTGGGACCAAAGTTTAATATCAGCTACCCCCAAATTTTGATGGTCAGAAATTTAAATTAGCCGGAAAACGGTATGTTTATTCAGAGAAAATATGTTCTTTGTCTGGTTCCGTAACTTAATAGTGATCACTAATTAATAAGTATATTTTAGATCAACCTGTTGAGCTCCTGAAATTTGCATTTAGATCGAAAAATCTGTTAATAAAATTCTAAGTTATTCAAGGTGATAACTTTTCTGTACTAATGTTTAAATAGAGCAATCCTATTATACAATGGATGATATTAAAATACACCTATTTTAAGGAAGTCTATATGTTTCTGAAAAAATTAAAATTTGAGTATTATAGTGGTTTTTGGTAGTCACAAATGTTTTTTTTTAAATTTTATTTTAGAAAATTTCATTAAAAAAAATCAAAGGATCGCATTGTGAAATTCTGCTACATCCTTACACAAAGGACTTAACTACAGTTAAAACTTCTAAAACCCATGAACTTAATTAAAAATTTAACGCACGAACACAGCTGCCTGATTTTTTTTGCTTGGATCTGTAAGTGGAAATATGCTTCCTAATTTTTTCTCTGCGTTCTCAACTTAATGTTCCTATAGAAATCATTAGGATTAGGAGAGATATGATTTATGCAACTTTCCTTTCCTTAAAAATCTTTTAAGATGTGTCCTAACTCTCGACCTCTGCCTTGATTAAACTATCGGGACAAAACTTTTCAGTTTGTGATTTTCTTAAGCTTTAAAAAATCACATTATATTTATATTAAAAAGAACTTTGGTCAATTTGTCTTTAGTACTAGTTCATTTCATTTAGCAAAAATAACCACTGCTATTATTTACCTTGTTTTATTATTGAAATGTATTTTTGAGTATACAGAGTATTTTGTATACAGAGATATATACAAAAATGACGCTACCCTATATGCAACATTTCAGGTAAACATTGTTTAACACAACTTTTACATTGACTAGCTGGAACGATAAATAAGAAATTAGAAAATCAATGAATTGCAAAAATTTACACAATTTATGATTTCAATATGACGGTCTCAATTTGCAAAATTATACACTTAGCGAAAATTAATACTTGGGGAAAATTTACAATAACAATCATATATCATAACCTGCTCAAAAAGGCATTCCTTAACATATTTAGGCTTTCTACAGAATGCCAGCGTTTTATGTATTGCCGGTAATATTGGTATTAAATTTCAAATAAAGTCTCTTTGCACGATTTGCAGGTTATGATATTGAGCAGGTTATGATATATGCTGCAAAATATTATCTTGTTCCTTATTCTTAAGACTTTTAAAATAGTAATAAAACTGTTTCCCCCCCCCAATTTCTAGTGGAAGTATTTCAGTTTAAACATCAAAAATTAGCTAATAAAATATGAATGCATTATTTAAATTTGTCTTTTTACTTACCTTCAGCAATTGGTGATCTACGCCTATATGGAACACCTATGAATACACAAAATTGCTTTAAAAGTAAACATTTAAAGTTGCTATACATCAATTTACTAATAATGTTATTTAAGTTGGAAACAAATTTAAAAATATGCATGGGTGATATGGGAAATATTTGTGTTCTGAACCTGTATTTTTGATACGTTTTGAACAAAAAATTGTTTTATCCATATTTTTAAACTTCTTTAACACTATATTCCTGATTTTAAATTATACCAATATATTCTTTTTTATTTTTAATATTTTTATTTTATTGAATTATCATCTATATGGCCCTATATGTATAATTTATGCGTTCTAGAGAATTTGTACCAAAAACTGATTTTCTCGCCAGTTTTTTTTCTTCTAACAATTAATATGTATATATGAAGAGTAAAATCAAATAATAATTATATCTGAAATAATAGTCTGCTCCATGGCTTTTCTGTCATCCACATGCCTGAAAAGTACTAATATGATTTTAAAATAGAGTTTCAAAAGTAGTAACACTAATCGAACATAAGCTTTGTAACGTATTGTGCTGAATGAAGTTGCATTTGACTGTTCTTGGAAGATTTTGTGATAACCTTGTATCATTTGCTTCATTTTCAAGGTCATTAACATGGTAATTTGATTTTAACTATGTATAGTGACAACTCTTACAAATCTGAGATTTTTACAGTAAATAAGCTTATATAGCTTTTGAAATGTGTAATGACAATTCCTATAATCCAAGATTTTTACGGTAAATAAGCCTTTACAGTATAAATAATAGGGTATAATTAGTGTTAATAGAAGAAAGTGAAAAACAACGTAAATAAGGCACAAAAATGGACATACTACAGTTTCGGTTTTTTAAACCAGAACTTTCGTTGGTGTCTAAACACCAAATGAGATTAGTAATAAAGATGTGCAAAGTGGCTTAACGAATCAGGACAGAGGAACAAGTGAAAAAGGAAAATGTGGGCAGGGATAGCCTGATCGGTAGGGCGCTGGACCCATGTCCGAGAGTTCGTGGGTTCGAACCCCGCCGGCCGAAGACTCCCCGTGTAGTTGGTTACTGATGCAAGTTAAAATTCTGTCGAGTCGCAAAGTCTTCCATGTTCCCATAACAAATCAATACCTCTGGGGGTACTGGATTGGAGATCGATCGTTCTCTAATTCAGGTCAAAATTACGATCTGTGGATGAATGAATGGGTCCGCCTTATAAACAGGTGTGACGTATGATGTGGCAGAAGTCGAATTCTTGGCCATAGATGGCGCCACTGAAAAAAAAGAATCGAACATTTTGCTTTAAATTTGCTCGGTTTCACCAAGTAGGCTTGCCCGTGTGGCGAGTGGCATTACAACCAACCAACCACCAACCAGAAAATGTAGTGAGAGGGGTTTTGGCGGGAACTCCTGGGGACTAAAAATAGAACAGGTTTCCATACATTGGAGGAGGGTGCTATATTAGAAAGATAACTAACACGAAATCAGTCTCAACTCAATGAAGTCACATTATATAATGATATGTGAAGGAATCCACGATCAACAGCGATAGCTAAAAGGTAAATGAACTCTTCAGTTGAGAAGATAACTAGCACCAAACCAGTCCTCAAGTTTCAACTCAATAAAGTCATCTTCTCAATGAAGAGCTTATTTGCCTTAAAGCTATCACTGCTGATCGTGGATACATTTTAATATTATTGATTTCATTTATAGAAAATTAATCGCGCAATCCAAAAAACACTCTAATTCGATATTAAACAATTTGATTGTTTTATCCTATTAAAGAAAATAAGTCCCTAAATTGCTTCAAATTTGAGCAATTTTTTCCCCTGCAAATTAACTGAACTTCCCCAACCTTAAGCTGATCGTAACAATTGGTGCATTTACCATATTTCCCGTCAATGTGGTTTATCTTATATTTAACAAAATAAACGTACCCTTAAATTTTGATTTAAAGAACATGAAATATGTGTCTAAAATCTGGATATTAAATGATCTTCCATCCCCCAATATAGTTGGAATTCTAATCTTAGGTTTGTTTTTCTGCCAATAACCCTTCAACACTGCTCTTCATCTACCGAACTTGATTTCTAGGAATCCCTTCATATTTCGAAAACTTCTCATAGTTTAGTTAATGATTTTTTTATATAGCACTCACTTCCAATGTATAGAAATATATTCTAATTTAATCTTTTGCCCCCTGGGATTTCCACCAAACTTCCTCAAACCTGTTTCTTATAACCCTTCTTTTTATTATCTCCTTCAAACTTGTTCCTCTGTTTTGATTGGTAAAACCACTTCGCACGGGTTTATCTCTTTACTTTCCTAATTTAAATTCTGAAGTCGATTAAAAAATTTCTTAAACTAGAGTTCGTGTTTAATTCTATTAATTTAAAGTTTTTAATTGGATTTGAATTAAAAGATTCTATGAAGGAATTAATAAATTTAAAAAATCTATCGAAAATTGGAAAAATACAGATAATAGTATTTTATTTATTTATTTATTTTTACTATTTGTGAATTAAAATGAAAACTGAAGAAGTTGCGTAAAATATGAAGTTTCAAAAATAAAGATTTAATGTGAAAATACAAAAATAAACAAGCGAACATTAAATTTAGTAAATATTATACATTACTACAAATTGTTAAAAAAAAAAAATTATGTATTCTACCTTTAAAGAACGAAAATTTGAAACATTTATTCTAAGGAATGCAGTGATTTGAAATCTGTGGTCCACGAAATATGGACCTTTCGGCATAGTAAAAAAAACATTTTTTACGAAAACGGATTTACTTTCATTTCCAATGTGTCTCGTAAATGACTTAAGTATTTGCTACATAAATAATAATTAAATATTCTTTATTAAATATTTTACAATGGAATTAATAATTATTTTATAATGGAATTCTTTATTAAATATTTTACAATGGACTTAATACTCCTTAATGAGTTTCCTTTCAAAAATTACAATAAGATTATTTCTGCCTAATTATATATCTTATTTTGATTGACCTATTTATGGGTTTACGACTATCACTGTTCATCTTTGTTTTTGTAGCCTTTTAATTTTGAACCCAACCAAAATGAAAAGGGAATTTTTGGATCAAATATTGAGACAAACTAGCATTTGTGAAAGACTTCTTGGTGAAACTAACCCGCATTTGCGTCACGTGGAGAGGAAAACCTTCCCCGGTTTGTCTAATGGCAAAGGAATTTTAAGTCATGATCCGTCGACTACTAAGGATATTTTGTATCAGCACTGTGAGTCGACAGCGGTATCGACCTGCCATCGCTGGGATTCAAGCCTGAGTCACCTAATCGAGAGACGAGGGCTCCATCCCTTAAGCCAGTGGTTCTTAACCTTTTTAAGTCGCGACCCAAATTTGAGAAATATGTTCATGTCGCGACCCAAAAAAAAGTCAAAATTAGGCTGAGTAAGCCACAATGACTTCTTCTAGGAGGTGTTGGTATTACTTATTATTTGGTGTATTACTAACTTTTTTGGTTCGACTCAGCGCGACCCAAGAAATATGCTTCGTGACTCACAGGTTAAGAACCGCTGCCTTAAGCAACCGCGGCTTCCTAATTATACATTGGAAGAAATTACTCATATTATATATTTTATTTAATTTCTTATTGTATACTTTCATAAATGTATAAATATTCACCCTACTTAATTAGTGTGTGTCTAGACAAAGTTTTCATTCATTTTAGTGTATGTAGTCCACCTATGATTGTAGTGACTCTTTAGTTTGGTCTATTTAGTCAAATGTTTATCAAAGTGTGTCAACATTAGACACATTTTATTTAAAGAAAGGCGGGTTGGGGGCAGAATAAATAAAAATAATAATAATTGAAACAGGAAGTAACATAAAAAGAATAAATGAAAAGTTACAACGTAATCTCCAATTCTTCCTGACTTCTACTACAGCTTTAAAAAAATCTGAGCAAACTTCGATTATAAAATTCGCAAAAGAAATTTATCTTATCTCAATATTATCTTGAGGAGAGTCACTACATTGCCCAGACTTTCATTGGGCCACTTTCATTATTTTGTAGTTATTGGCAGTAGTTGACTGTTTATAGAATGGAAAATATCTGTCTGTGTTGTGAGTCGGGCAAACAATGTTCCTGTACAAGAGACGGTATGATAGGTTAGAGGTTAGAACGCTTGCCTCTTAGATTCAAATCCAAGCGACAACTGTCCTGCTCCACACTAAACGTAGTGTTGACGTAAAATATCCTCAGTGGTATAGACGGATCATTGGTTATAATCTCTCCAATCTCTCCGCTATCGGGCTAACCATGGGAGGGTTTGCTTTTAAATGTAACGCAAAAATTTGTTACCAATGCTTGATCCAGGACTTCGGCTACGGAGTTGAGCACATGGTCGTAAACTCAAAACTGGGTCAGGTGTTCAACGCCAGATATATATATATATATATATTATGTGTGTGTGTGTGTGTGTAACCGTGAATAACCGAAATCAAGAGAATGTCGACTTTCACTGGTGAATGTCCAAAATATTTGTTATACCCGATTTATTCGTTGATATTATTATATTTATTCGATATTTTAATAACTGCTGAGGATAGATTAAGAGAAACATCAGTGTTCGGAGAACCGGTTAAATGCAAACCGGGCAGTGGCCCTTGATCTTAAAAAAACATTGATCCTGGGCATACCGGGCAGTGGCTCTTAACTAGACCTAGTATATGCTTCGGATATTTACCAAAGGGACTATGTGATTGTCAACATTCACCGGTAGAAGTCAACAACCACCAGTTTCGGTCATTCACAGTAACATACATATATCTATATAAAAAGGTATGAATTTTGTACTTTTCTCCAAATTTTTCCTAATAAATAAATTATGGATATCAGTGCTATAGTTGTTAATCTCTACGAAATTATAACATCACCTAAATTTTCTTTAAGCAAATAAAATATATTTATTACTATTTTCTAATCTAGAAATTTATGAAGCACTGTTATGCAACGGTATTTATTTCGCAATTAATTACATTTTATGATAAAAAAAGGTGTACGAAAAAGTCAGAAATTCCGATTAGGAAATTAATAATTACAGCCGCTTATTAAATAATTTTACTTGAATTTTAGAAACTGTAAAAAGTTTATATTATATAATTCTAATATTATGACTCATTCTAATTCGGATTTAAAGCAAATTGACATAACAGTCAATAAAATAAATTATGTTTTCTTTCTGTCAGAAATCGAGAGGTTCTTGAAAGAAGGGTGGATTTTGCTAAACCACTCTCAGAACAAAATATTTTCTGTAATATTTTCTCTCTTTCTTTCTTTTTTAAACAAAATCTATCCGACAACTTTTTAGGATTCTTTGAAAATATTTAATGCATAAACATGAGAGATAAAATTCTCTTTTATTTCCAAAAGCACCCCCTCCCAAACCATGGTACTTTGCTACGCAAAATCTTTGTTTCAAAGGCATAGAGGCTCGTCTTGCAATTTATGCTAATATGGATCTTAATTGCCTCCGCTCCAAATAGTACAACTGCATTTTTATTTAAAAAAAAAAAAAAAATACTACGCAAAGTAAAATTACTAAATTTCGAATTTGAGGAATTTTTCTTCCAAGACTGGTTTCATCTTTATTTTCTTTTTATTCCAGTCTTTTTAATGTCTTAGATAAAGTGATATTCAGTAAAATTTACAGTTAGATAAATTTTCTTCCTGAATATATTTTTAATTAGAATCAATTAAAAGTTTCGAAAAGCACATTTATAGTGAGAGTCACCATACATTTGCTTACAAGATCTTCGATGTCATTTGAACAATTAAACGCAAACCACCATTGTAATTTCCAACTGTGGTTTTAAACTTTAGTTTGCGTTTAGAATTTTTATTTATGCCTTATTCTTTGTGGTTTCTTAAATTATTGGGCAATTATTATCCTAAATATTAAATTAATATTCTAAATAATCAATTATTATCCCAAAATTTGAAGCATACAAAATTGTATCTAAGAAAAAAAAATCAATTTTCATTTGAACACAAACTACCTACTTGTAAAAATTACAGTTTAATTAGATTAATTGAAGAACTACGAGTGAAGGTATAATTTTCTGGCAAGAATTTCGGACTCTTTTTACCCTACTTTCATAAAACGTAATTAATTTAGAAACAAATATTGTTAGATATAACAATATATTTCAAAGTTCTAAATGAGAAAATATAATTAAAATAATTTATTTATTTAAAATTAAAGAAAATTTGGGTGAAGTGATAACTTAGTGGGGCACTGTTTTTAAAGACATGCGTTAAGTCAGCATAGCATTAAAGAATAGTACGAATATAGTAGTAAAATATAGTTCACAGGTGTGAATTTTTTTCTTATTATTATCGTTAACTGTTTTAACTGACATACGAGAAATAATAGTTCCCTTATGTCAGAATATAGAAAGCTTTTTATTGCTTCTCTTTCTACAATTCCTTTTTTAGTTGAAAAGAAGCATTTTGATCACTTAATTCAAGCAAATGGTGCTTTTTAAATTCACGAAAAATACATTGATACTGTATTTTCATAAAATTATCACCCCAGAAACAATTCAAGCAACATTAACTATTTACTTACCCTTAACAGTTGCAGTTATTTTTTCCAAATTAGCGGTATTCATTTGAACCATGCTCGAGTTTAGACGAAATCTGCCAGTTTGCAATTGACTCAAAAGAAATATTTTAGAGTCTTTAATTTTACCATTGCTATCACAGATATCAGGGTTTCCAAATCCTTCCACAATCAAGGATTCGCCAGATTTAATGTAATCTCCTTTTATTACTCGCTTCACCAAAACTTCACCACTGTACAAACCATCTTGAGCACCATATAACCGTTTTACTGTTCCTGTTAAAATAACATCTGCTTGGTCTTCGCGGATTTTCAACCTTTCTTCTGGACAATCTCGAAATCGTCTTCTACGACATTCCACTGAGCAAAACAATAATATTATGAAAACGAAACCCGCTTGAATTCTACCCATCATTTTGAGAAGAAAACAGGTCAAATAATGTTTCATGTAATATTGGACGCTTTCAACAAGATCCAGTTTTGCTTTTAGAGACACCTACGATTGCGTTACGCCAAATTTCACCTTCATATTTACCTTTTAAGGTTTTACTCGATTTCATTTCAGCACCTGTTCATATTCTTCAGTTTTAAAGTGGAAAATATTCATATTTTGACGTATAATTTATAAATTAATTAAAAAGATAAATTTGATGATGTATGCAGGACAGTGCTTGAGTATAAAAACACGTTTCTCTTTATGAGTGAGTTATTTATATTTATACAAAGTTTACATGTTTGAAGATATAAACTTTGTGAATATTTTAAAAGAAATATTTGCGTAAAAATGAAATTTTCAAAATTTTTGCTGCTGAAAAATTCTTTTTAAAAGCGTTGCTATTTTATTAATAAAAGTAGACTAGTGCATTCTATTTCAAAACTTGCGAAATTCAAACAGATGATAATGACGATCGAATCTTATTTAGTATTAGGGCCGGTCCGAGCCGACTTTTAAGTGTAAGCAAAAATATTTTTGCCACCTCCCTTTATTATGGATAATAATAAATATTTACGGAGTAAAAGAAACTTTTGTCAGAATTTTAAAACTACATCGAAATCTGCCGTTTTAATTTTTTTTTTATAAAAATGCGGTACAAACTACTTATATAACATGCTTCTATTTTAAATTCAATAGAGCGGGGGGGGGGAAGAAAATGTGCAATTAGCTTTTTCAGATGAGTAATCAAAATATTGGATGCCTATATTATATTTACGTTTTATCTTCTTATCATTTATGCTATCAATTAAAAAAAAAAAGATGTTCGCATACAGTTATTAATCTCACCCTTTATTTTGGAATTATTTTATTTAATAATGATCAAAAAATAAACAATAAGGTATAACATTTTGATCTACAACATACGTTGGAAACATGGAGGACTTTGTGACCCGATAAACATAACGTGCATCAGTCACCTTTCTTAACGTGCACGGGGAGTCTTCGGCCGGCTGGAAGGAATGTACTAAATTTCGTATTTACTTTTAACATGAAGCAAAGAGCAACTTGAACCTGTAATTGCTGATAGACTTTTAGACTTTGAAAAACGAATAGAAATTTTAGCTGTAGGCTTTATTTAAAAGCACTATGCAGTAGAAAATTCAAGGAGTGTCTGCTATTACCTTCTTTTAACAAAGCAATTGTTAATTTTTCTGACAAAACAGGCATATATAAATGCTACCTTCAAAAAACTAATTTTTTTAGAACATTGTAGGAAGTGATATTACTGAAGACAAGTCGATGGAGTGTGCAAAAAAAAAAAAAAAAAAAAAAAAAAAAATCGGACTACCCTGAATAACTTTTGATCTAATGACCAGATCTTCACGTTCTAGGACTCAATCTAAATGGCTAGAGGGTGCATTATGGTATTATAGAAAAATTATGGCTAATGATTGGAGGGGGTGACTACAAATACACTAATTAATTGGTGCAGACGATATTTTAAGTTACGAAATCAGACACATAAACGTACTTTCTCTGCAAAAACATACCTTTTCTTCGAAAGATTTAGATTTCTAATCCCCAAAATATATGGGGTAGCCACAATCTGGGAAATATGGTCAGGTCAGGAGAGCGCTCCAAAGTTTGGACCCGCGACCTTTTGGAATGTTAATTTTACTTTTTGATTATTTCGCCATATCTCGAGAAATTTTGAAGCGAATTGAAATCTTTTTGGGCACAATTATAAAATTCATTTATCCAAAGAAATTTTGGATAAAACAAGAAATTATTCGTTTATCAAAATTCGTTTATCCATGCAAAAAATAATATTTTTTAATATTTTATTTAATATTAGTCGAAAACATTTTGAATTGTGAGGTATACAATTCTTTACATCATTTTAAAGAATATAATTTCACATGAGAAAATACAAAATTTGAGTGAAATTGGTCAAATAGTTCCTGAGAAATCAAATATTTTAAAAAATGTAATTTCTCAGGAACTATTCGACCGATTTCACACGAATTTTGCATTTTGCCATGTAAAATTATATTCTTTAAAATGATGTAAAGAATTGTCCACCTTACAATTCAAATTTTTTTTCGACTAATATTAAATAAAATCACAATTTCATGTAAAAAATAACTTTCAGTAAATATTTATCTCTCGATAAACGAATTTTATAATTATGTGAAAGAATTTTATAATTATGTGCATTTGTCAATGAAAGCAAAGGACTTGAAATTAGTTTCATTTTAATAAAATGATGATAATGCTGATCTTAAATAATAGATATAAGAAAGTCGTTCATTTCGCGAGATATGGCAAAATACACAAAATGTAAAATCAACATTAAGATAATTAAAATTAACCTAAAGAGGATTAGAAATGTTTTAATACACAAGCTAATGCACTAATATAATATGGTTGTTTTATATATATTTAACTAAAACTGGTTATTAATTTAACAGTGAACTCCACTATTCAGTATTACAGCGATTTTTTAATCTGTTTCCTATGCTTTTTATTTAAAAAAAGCATAGGACTTCAGAAAGCATTAAAGTAATTTAAAAAGTTATTGACATATAAAGTAATTAAAATGAAAGTTATTAAAATATGGACAAATTATCAGCTAGCTAACTAGCTAACTTTGAGCAACCTTTTTTTTCAGTTTATACTAAACTGGTTTTAATTATACTCAAAATATTGTTTTGATGCATATTTTAACTTTAAAAATAGTGTAGAATTTGAACTCTTTTTTTAAAAAGGAATTTTAATTAAAAACTTAATCATGAAAATAAAGAAAAAATACAACAAATAAATTCAATATTTTTTTAATTATAAAAACTTATAAAATCATGAATTACACGAAGGAAAAAAAAAAGATTCCGAAAATTTATACAATATTTTCTGAAAAAGGGTGTGCGCAAAATAAAAAAGTGCAAATTTTCATTAAATAATCGGATTTTCAGACACTAGGACTCAATCCTAATGGGTTCAAAAGTCCATAATTAACGCAGGCGATGTTTTAATGATATAATAAATTACAAAATCCGACACAAAAACGTACTTTCTTTGAAAAAATAAATCTCATTTCCCCAGATTTGAAATTCTGATACTCAAAATATGGATGTCAGCTGGCCATAATCTGGAAAATATGGTCGCAATAGTTTAGGCAGGTGGCAATCGAAAGTTCGCAACTTTTTAACTTAATTTCACCTTTTGCTCATTTCGCTAAATCACGAGAAATTTTTAAGCGAATCAAAAGAGTTTTGTACACAGTTATAAAATTCGTTAAACCAAAGATCCATAATTTCATTTGAAATGTTTTTTTATAATTTTTAATTATTTTATCTAAAAGTTGTCGAAACATTTTTCTGTTGCAACGTATACTAATGTTTGCACCGTTTCAAAGTATGTAATTTTAAATAACAAAATTTGAACGAAATAGATCGAATAGTTTCTGAGTTAGCAAATTTCAAAAAGCCGTATATTTAAATTTTGATTTCTCTAGAATTATTCCATCAATTTATATTAAAATTTTTTGTTGTCTAAAATTACATACTTAACAATATAATACCTTGCAATTCAATTTCCCTTTTGTAGATAAAATATACTATAGTAACTATTATTTTACATAAAATTATATTCGGATAAAGGTATTTTAAAATTGAGTGCAAAAACTTTTTGATTTGCTTAGCAATTTCCAGAGATATGGCGAAATACGAAAAAAATGAAATTAACATGGATAGGTCCAAACTTTTAATCGCTCTCCTGTATAAATTATTGGGACTATATTTTCCAGATTTCGGTCACCCTCCCCTTATTTCAAGGGTGAGAATATCAAAACTATCGAAATTTGTTTTAAAAATATATGTTTTTCTGAGAAAGTACTTTTTTGAGTCTGATATCATAACTTAAAAAAAAAAAGTCAGCATTAATTTGAACGATTTATATTTAAGGTTACGTCTTTGAACTACAAAGGTTGAGTATGCGAAAATCCGATCCTTAGATTAGATTAAAAGTTATTCTGAACGTTCACTTTTTATTTTGCACCCAACATATCAAATTTGGCCATTCTAACGTGAACTGGATTAGAAAATCCGACTCCCCTTATAAACAAATTATTCATTTGGTCTAAAATAAATTATACTCATATTACATTATAAAATATGCCTACTTTTTCCACATTAATTTTGAATCTAATTTAATTTTTCCATTGATAAGTATACGTAATTTTCATTTGAAATATTCTATTTAAAATCAATTAATTAAAGTGACTCATCTCATGATAAATAAAAATCCCATTACGTTGTTACAACATTTTCAATAATCTATAAATGAAAAGGGGAAACGCAAGTTAAAACTAAATTAATAAAAATAAATTGTTACTTTTTACGTCAGTCGTGAAAACTTCAAAGAATCTCTGGGGGATTCTTGTTTCTTTTTATAGCCTCGTTAAATTATTAAATCTCAAAAAAGATTTATAATTTTAAAATTAAGCTAAGTTTCCTCGAACATGGAATAAAACAAAACACACACTTAGTCAAGATCGAGTAGCACTAGTGTACGCGGAAAATGAGAAAATTGATGTAGCTCATAATCACGTAATTGGTTTTAAAAAATATACCAGTTAAGGAACCTCTCTTTTATTCGCCCTCTTACTTTTCTGTAGCAGAAGCTCCCACAAAGAAGGACATTTAAAAGTTTTTCACTGAAAAAAAAGCAAAAGCATGGGGGGGGGGGGATTTAGCGGTCCCCAAGATGTTTCAGAGATGAAAAGGATGCTTTGACATGTTAGTGTAGGAAATCAATTTGTTACGCTTGTTTACACAAAGCTTTTTCCCAGCTCTAGTTTTGTATTTCAGGCCTCAGCTATTCACCGACTATATAGGAGGTGGTCTGTTAGGAAAAAGCATTGGTCATTTTGTAAATACACAGCTTTGTTTTTCGTGTCCGCGTGATTGAAATAATTATAACACAATATCAATTTAGTTAAAATCATGTAAGGACTTAAAAATGGAATTAAAATACGTAAAAAATTATGTCTAGTAGAAATTTGTTTTTATCACTGGTGCTTCGTGGTGCCCTACGCATGTGCTTAGTATGTTTAATGGTTAATCTGGCCTTGGTAATTGCCCTAAATACTCAGTCCTAAAAAGTAATTCTCTTATTTTTTGGAGATATTTAGCTCGTTTACTCAAACTTTTCTTAACTACCTGATCAATATCTACGACACCTGAGGAAGATATCTCGTGCAAGAACATTTCGGAAATTGTGAAGTAAGGGTCTCGTATTTATTATTCTTTCATAATCAATATCTCATAGTCAAGAGCAGCGCGTCCTAATATTTTACATGAGATTTGTTTCACCATCTGGATTAGGCACTCCCACCAGCTTGCCGAAGGAGGATTGAACTTAAAATGTATCTTTTGTTCTGCACCTCTTTAGTTCAATTTATCCCTATCTATTGAACGAAGAGCCTTTTCTGCGATGATGAAATTTGTTCCGTTATCGGAACATTTAACTGAAGGTCGTCCTCGTCGAGCAGTAAATCGTATTAAAGACTGAACATATGCTTTGGTTGTCAAAAGGGTAATGCTTAATACAATTACGAATGGTCTTACGACTTTTCAAATCCCAATATTTTTCTCTTAGGTGAGACAACAATAAAGAAATATCAGCACGTAAGTAATCAACATAACTTAAAATTAACAATTTTACAACAGGATGATTATTTGGCAAAATAATTGGATAAATGAAATCAGATGGATCATCACGATAATCAAATTTGGTTTTATCTCTTATACCACCATTTTGGTCAACAAATGGTCTTAATTGCTCAAGTTAGTTATAATTTACATCTTTAAAAATATCATTTTAAATTAATAACGTAAGAGAAATTTCAGCTTTACTAAGTTCATCTTCACTTAAAACCTTAGAAAAATTCTTATATGGTGAAAAATGTTTACAATACCAATATTGATCACTGTCATCCGTATTTAAAGCAATTATTACCGTCTTACGTAGCTCTGAATTAACCAATTCTTCACTTGGGTTTTCTTCTGATTTAGGTCAATTTTCTTCCTTATCGTAAAGTCAAATAGGTCCCTCCATACAACGACGTTGAATTAACTGTTCAGCAGTGCCGCCACGTGATGTAATATCGGCAGGGTTCAATCTACCTGGCAAGTGGCGCCACATGGTGACAGAAGTTATCGAAGGAATTTTTTTAACGCGATTATATACAAGTAATTCCCATTTTAAATTACGCTTAATTCAACTCAGAGCGGTGGTCGAATGAATAAATTTAAATCAAAATTGTGATGGCACGTCTTCGGATCATCCTGAGGGATGTTTTTCAGACCGTTGCAAATAGCCCATTGTGCAGTTCTAGTGCGGCGTAAATAAACTACAACAATCCGTAATCCAAGGTAACGCGATTTCTTCTTTCCCACAGAATTGACTTTAATTGTCTCCTCAAAATGTTTAAGTATCTTTTTTTAACTCGAATTTAGTCTGACTCATCATGGGATCGGAGATACCTAAAAAATCAAGGCGCCATAAGTCAGCGATTCCACTATCGTTGAGAAGAAGATAAGAAATAAAAAGAGAGTTTCATTCGTAATTGTATGCGTATTTGCATAAATTACTTCCTTATAAGCTGTTTTTGAGCTTCTTTTCTATACACACCAGGCCTGAACTTATATTTATTTTTCCTGTCAGTATTTTACAAGCTATATCTGCTCCGATTAATAATTTTATTTCTTTGTCAACAGGGTATTTTTTTTACGTTCTAAATCACTAATATTTAACTCTCTAATCCATGGCCTATATGGAATTTGTTTAATATCAGAACATTTATTTTGATTAAACACTTGAAATTTATGTTTACATTTATGATCAACACTACTTAATACAATACAAATTATGAATACTTTCAGAAGTTTCTACACCACCGAACAATGATTGTTTTAACTTCACTTATAGGTTTTAAGTTCATATAATTGGCAACATTGTTACACAAATAATTACGATGTGAACCCTGGTCCACAATTGCTCTTATTAACTTATAATTCTTACCATTAAATATTTTTACAACCAAAGTTTGGAGCAATACATCCGTGAGATTTATTTGATTACTTAAGATATTGGTTTTATTTTCGTAATTTTCTTCCGGGGAAACATGATCTACCTTATGATTTAGATTATATGGGCTTAATATTTCAAAATGTCTAGTTTTGCAAATAGAACATCTAACATGCTTCGACCTACAATGATTAGCTCTTTGTCTTTTTTTTAAAACAAGCATTAGTTTTCTTATTATATCTTTCTTATTTTCTAAAGACATAGAAGCTGATTCCTTACAACTCTCTGATGCATGCGACTTATCACAAAATATACATATATAATAATAATCTACTTTTTTTTGACTTAATATGTTTATTTCTTAAATTAACTATTTGCGGTAAATAATTCAGACGAAGTAGGAACTGAATACTTATTTTTATACTTATCTAAATTATTTCTTTTGGGGATATATTTATTAGATAAAAATTCTTTTGAAAGTTTTAGTTTTGATTCAGTCTCTACTTCGATTCTTAAGAGAAATCTGCTATTAAATCTAAATCAGACTTACCCTTTTTTTCAAACTGATTTTTCTGTCGTTCGTAAACTACTAATAAATTCGATGGTACTGTTGATTCACAACTAATGGATACAAGAAATCAAATTACTTATCTTGTGTAAGTTCAAGGACTTGCAGGTCTCTTAATTTTCCTTGTAGTTCATCGTATAAGACTGATAAGTCAGTTTTTGTTTTGTCATCAGTGACCAACTTCAATAATTCTTTGATAGAAATCTAGATTAATACTTTCGTTACCAAACCTCTCCTTTAAATATTCCACGGCTTGCTTATAATGTTCGGCAGTAAGAGGGGACGTTTCTAATATTCTTATTGGTTCGGAAGACAGCGTAGTGGTTTGCAGTAAATAGGAGAACTTGTCTCTATCATCCTTTCTCTCGTCTTCGTTAATTTTTTTCAAACTGATTCCAGAAAGATTGCCAATTCCTTGGATCTCCATCAAACTCAATTTAATCCAATTCTGGTAACTTATAGTTGTTCGTAGTGGCACTCACTTCTGAAGCGTTATTGATGGCATTGCTTACTACTTTGTTCTTGGCCGCGAATATCTTATTTGTTTTAACTTTTAGAGCTGAAAACCTTTCATATTAATCCATTTCAGACTCTGCATGAGTTTCAAATGTTCGTCTTGTGATTGTCGTAATAGACGATTTTTCTCCGTAATCCGTTCCAAATAGATTTCTATTTCCAAAAAATCTGGATTGATATCTGCTATGAGAGCTTCCAACTTATTTGCAGTTCTAGTAAAAGAAGTTCGTAATGCTATACGAGCCTGTTTAGAAGCCTCCATCTCAATTTATGAGTAATTGTAGTTATTTCGTTGGCGTCGTACTTAGTGCTTTCGTTTTTACATTTATTCGTAATGTATCGTGCTGGCAGGGATGCCATAAATTGTCACTGTTTAAAAGGTCCAGGATGATACCAGCACTAATTAACAACATATTTTATTGACAAAACAAAATTAGCAATGGTATATGATTAACAAGCAGACAAACTTACATCCAAATCTCATACTTAAAAGGAGATTAAAATAAAAGTATTTGAGGGAGGTTATCCAATGGAGAAGCGCATGCGCTAGCGTCAAAGTTTCAGTTCTGATTTTAACTTACTACATCATAGTTGGAACTAAAATTTATAGAAACAAGAAAAAAAAAATAGTTGGATTTCCGATTCTTTTTATTTTTACAACAGTAGCTCTCAAGTTTTATTTTAGATAACACTAAAACAATGAACTTTTATTATTATTCCCAGATTCAAAGTAGGTGCAATTCATGAAAAGAAAAAAGAAATTAGTTGGGATCCCTGGTTTTTCTACAATAGATCAGGGAAAAAAATTGTATTTATGTTTTAAATAACATTAAAATATTCACAATCGTATAATTTATTTTCTGTTTCAAAACAATTCGAAGGAAAAAAAATAGTAAATAAAAACTAATAGCTCCACAGCAAATTTAAAGAGCCCAACATCATCCAAATCATTTAAGCATATCATAAGATGACTTGGAAACTTGCAAAGATTTGAAGACCCCAATCCTGCAAGTAAACTGACTTTTGGCAAACCGTCTATCACTAAGAAAAGAGGATGCCCAGCTATCAGGTGGCTGGACAAAGTAGAAAAAGATTTTGTCACGTTAGGTGTCAGATATTGGAGAACAGTGGCCTTGGATAGACAAGGATTGTGGAAGTTGACTCGGATAGCCTTGGCTTGTTCTAGCTGAAGTTCTGCAGTAGTTATGATTTATGATTCCTGATTTTCTTACATCAGGAAGTTCTGAAGCATGAAATTTTTATTTATGTTACTAGAAATATTTTCAGCCAATTCATTTATTGTTTCTTAATTTTATAATACAATAAAAAGAACAAAAATATCACAATGTGTCATCAGTTTCACAAATTTCTTATTTAATGATTGAAAGAATATAAATTTTTTTCAAACAAAACAGTTCTTTTGCAATTGGAAGTTAAACTTTAAAACAATAAAATAACATACAAAGAAATTAAAACTCAAAAATAATATCACAAAAGTAACTAAATGCTTTTTTTTTTTTTTTAACAAAATTCATAACAAAAGGAAAAAAATTCATAAATGTTCACAGGAGAAATCAAAAGTGCTGTCTTCCAAAATTATGAACGCTTTTAAATAAAGCTCTTCTCTTTTTTAATAATAAATGTTTCTTTTTAGTAAGCTTTTTTACTTTATGCTGTAATTTACGCTTAGCAAAACGTAAAGAGCATATTTCACAATCAGTATTTGATTTCATCGTTGAATCCACTGAAATAATCATCTGAAAGTAAGGAAAGAGAAACAAAACATGTTTTAGTAAATTTTAGAAACTGAAGACATTTGAGTATTTACAAAAACTAGCATCAACTTTTAAATATAAATATTTAAAATACTAGAAAAGCGGAACATATAAGCAATGTCAAATATTTACAATAAACAATTTGAAAAATAACTACACATATTGCACTTTGTTATGCAACGTGACACAATCACATCTCTTTTTTTTTCAGTCACAGAAAAACAAACAATTTTTTTACTTACTTATATGAACAGAAATTAACAGATAAAAAAATTGATAAGAGGGAAAATTACTATACAGTAAATACATAAATGATCACATGATTATTAAAAACTTGTTTATACACTTTATAGCATTAAAAATGAGTATTAAATTAGTTCCCATTAACACATGGAACTATATAACTAGAATAAATTAGTTAAAATACATTAGTAAATTGTTGCTAATGAACAAAAATCAAACTATGTTTTTGATATAAATGAAAATCGCTTGTTAAAATAATTACAATTTTGACGTATTACTTGACAAAATAAAGTGGTAACAATAATTCATTGTTTTAAATCAGTTTCTAAAAAAAATTAAGATGCTTTACATAACTGTGATTGCTACACAATATTTACAATAAAAAGATATCTACACAGGAGTCTGATTTATGGTTATAAACATACAAAACCTATTTGAGACTCATTCTTTTTGTAGAAAGAAAACAAAAACTTTATGTTTATAACCTTAAATTGAAACACCAGTGTAATTTATGTGGTAAAGTATCTTGTAACACATTTTTAAAATTACAACAGTAACTAAAACAAGAAACTATCAGCACACTTTTGAACTTTTTAAGGTAACGAGGCTGCTCTTTAACACAAACAGGCAAAATTCCAACATCAAAATTTTAAGCATCCTATGACAGTTGGCATTGCCTTACTAATTTTCTGTTTTTAGTGCATTATAAATGTTTTACATAAAATCAACAAACACAGATATTTGAGTATTTTTATAAATGGGTTATATCCAGTTAAGTGGACTAAATCTTAATAAATCTTCCTTTCTCCAAGTTCTATATAGTTTGGTACACAAGGGTTAAGACCTGTTAAAGTAAATTCTGCAAAGTTTTAAACCAAATGACTAAAAACAACAAAAGTAAAAGGAACTAATCAAAACTCACTCATTGAGTGTATCCTTAAAAAGTTAATTTCAGTAAGAGACCCACTTAACCATGTAGCTAGAAAAAATTTAAGTCTTATATTTCATGTAGGTACTTGAAAAATGAATGCTACTGCACTATAAAAACTTGATATTTTCGAAAAAAGTTTTAGAGCAATAGGAATTTAATTTTAAAAAGTTCAACAAAATTTTTTATTATTTTCCTGTTTAAAATAATAACTTTCATATAAGTTTAAAAGAATAACCATTTGAAACAAAGCATCACTCTTTTAAAAATTCTAGTTTTAGTGAACTAGAACTTTCTATTTCTAATGCTGTTCAAAGCATTCAGTGTCTCCCCCTTTCAGACATTTCTCTAAAATTTAAAGCGGAAGTAAAATCTTTGCTTTATCATTTGTGTAATAAATTTAATTGATTCCCCACCATGATATATTAGTAATTGAATGGAATATAAAAACAATCCGATATCACTAATCTAAGATTTTTTTAAGAGGCAAAATTTTTCAAAAAATTACTTAGTTTCATTTTTATTTTAAAACCATTTTATTGTAGGGGTCGTCTAAGACAGCAGGGTTGGTAGCTCAGGTAATTAAAAAAAATATAAATATTAAAGTCAATTCACTGAAATGGAAGAATGAAGCTTCAAAAATAATGAAAATTTTCATTATTATTTCTGACTTAAGAGTAAGTAACTTCAGATATATTCATCCAAAATAAAAAAAGTTCTTCAGCAATTCAGTATAAACCACACAAGTTCCTATATAAAATTTAAGGTCAAATGGCTTTACTTTGCAAAGACTCATAAACTGAAAACTTGAGAAGTAGAGACTTTTTGAAAGGTCAACACAACTGTGTGCTAAATTATGCATAATTTTAAAATTATGAAGTGGGAATTACTTGTCCAGTTGTAAAGCCCAAAAGAGAGTATATAACCTAGCAGACAACAATAAATAAATAAAGGATAGATATAAAGATGAAACTAATAACAATATATTCTTAAAAGATATTTTAAATATTAGAGAGAACCTTTTGTCCCCTCGAAGAAAAAATTAAAATAGATCATATTACACCAGTATAAATAAAGAAAAAATAGTAAAGTTGTCCAAAACCAGAATTTCCTAATGGAAAAAAAAAAAAATGAAGTTTTTTTTTTCCTTCTTTAAATTATCTTAACTATAGATCATCAGTTCTTAAACTATAACTGATGATTTTATTATAATTAAATTAAATTATTGAGGAGGAAAAAAAAAGAGCTGGATATTTTTAATAAAAACTATGGATATTTTTAATAAAAATTAAGTTTCTATAGTTGAATTTAAGCTAACCTAAAATAGGACATCTTAATTTTGATTTATACATTGAGATACATAATTAGATTATACAAATAATGCATTTTTCTTTTCACAGCACACATTCACACAGTACACATTACATTATGATTAACCTAGTTGATTTTTTCCCATCTCGCATCCTATTTCAATTCATATTAATTTAAAATTTGACCATTCAAAGCAAGTAAACAATCATTTTTCAAATAAAGCAGCATACTTTTTTTTAAAGGGTGAGAAAACACTCAGAATTTTAAAATACACAAACTAGAGTGGAAAGTAAAATTATAATAAAAATTGATTAGTTTTCTAGCAATAGAAATGTGAACATATGAACCACAGCAGATTAAGCATGTCTTAAGCCTCAACTTCTGAAGTTCTCAAACTTTTTGTGTCAAGGAACCCTTTAACGAATTTTTTTTCCTTCAGAACCCCAATCCTACATTGCCTTTTTTATTTTTTTTTAACAATTTATTAGTTTAACTATTAATTATAAACATTAGTTTCTTGAATCATTTCATCCTCTGTGATTTTGGACCAGTGTGCTTTACAAACCATATTTTTTAAATTCATGAAATATTTATAAAAATTTTAGTTTCTCAAATCTTTAATGACACTTTTTTTTCACAAACTACATTCCTTTCAGATGAATAAATAACCTGAAAAAATAAAGATATAAAAACAAGACTAATTATCTGTATAAAGCACACGAAATTATGAATTTAACTTAGAGTAAGAAGTATCTTAAGTATGCAAAAAATTTATTTTAAATATTGCACACTGAAATTTTAAAGATTAAAGAAGATACTTGAAATTGATAAAAATTCAGTGACGTACTGAATTATTATCATTTTTCATAAAAATAGCTTTAAAATCTAGCTTTGAATTTAAAAGTTAAATTCCGAAATCAAAAGCAATGCCCATCTTGGTCCGAAATATTTTTTTGATATGCATCGGAAAAAAAACTTGCTTTGTAATGATAGGATTAAATAAATGGCAGAAATATGTTTAGAGCTTTTCTGGTTATTTTAGGATATATGCCTTAATTTTTTACCCAAAAATCACTCAAAGGCATTTCTTCAAAATTTTTAAAACAAGAATTACATTTGATTATAATCAAATACTCATTATCAAGTGTAAACCACATTTTAAGCTTTATCTCAATATTATAGTGGTTTTGCAACCATTACAATTTGGTATTATACACAGGAAGATATTTCAAAAATTGACTTTTAAAATGAAGCAAATTTTTCAACGATAGTGTACTGCACATAATTTTTTACTTTTTTACTGTTCTCAGTTGAAAAGGAGAAGAAAACATTTCAAAATTTAGCTCTTTTAAGCTTTCTATCCAAAAGTCATTTAACATTGAAAATTTCAATTTCGTCATTGGCAGAAACTAATACACCTAACAGTTTAGTTATCTTTTGTAAACCATTCAAAATATTTTTCTCTTCTTGTACAAGAAATAAAAACATTTTCCTTTTTTTTTAGGGAATAAAACTTAAATTATACTTCAAAACAAACAGCCTTTTATGTCAGTGAAAATATTTAGAATTCATACACATTAGAACAAAATAATGTAACACGATTCCTACATCACTAAATTGAGAAATTAGGCTCCAGCTGTAACTATGAACTGAAACTATTTCAATTGGAATGAATGAATATTTTTTATGAATAATTGAAATATATGAGAAGATTTCTTTACGTGAATGTCTTACATCAGCAATAAAAAGCTAAACTTTTCTAATAAATGTATAAGATTTCGTTTTAAAAAAAAATACAACTTTTTTATTTATAAACTTTGGCACTGATCATCATTGTTTAAAAAATTTATTTTCACTACATTCACAAGTAAACTTTAAATAACAAAAAGAAAAAATAAAGTATATATTGCAATTCATAATTTTGAAACTGTGTATTTTAGGATTGTTCTAAACAATTATTTTTTAATATTTTTAAACCTCTATTACCCAGCTTTACACAGAAATAAATGTTATTTTTCGTTACAAATACCATATGTAACACTTTTTGACCTTCTTACTTTTTTTAGTATGTTGGCAAAAATTGGAAGGGGCTAACATCAAAATTTTTCTTATGGATACTTTTACTCTATATATTTATAAATATATATATTTATATATACTCTTTCCGAAAAGGTTGGCCACATTTGCCCTTTTTATTTCTTCCACTTCATGGACCAAACACACAGAAAAATGAGAATAAAGCTTATCTAAATATTGTATGTGCACAAGAGATTTTAAACAGTAACACATCATTTATAGTCTGAATCAATACATGTTAAAATAAAAGCTTACTAAGCAAACAATTATTAAATTTCAGTTAACAATGAATAACTACTGAATGTAAAATTTTATAAAATATAGCTAAAAGTATTATAACATATATATATATATATATATATACAGTCAACCCCGGTTAAAGGTATACCATCGATTCCAACCAAATCTATGCAATTAAGCGGTTTATTCGATTAAAAGGGGATAGCAATATTCAATCTTGAATCTTGAATTTTTGCAAAATTTTACTTTTTAATGGTATTCAATGCATAGTAAAACATTTTGATTAAATAAACTCAGTTTTATGATTAATAAACAATTATAATTAAAACTGTCTGCGTTAGCATCATAAAATATAAATCTTATTTAAAGTTACATAAAAATAAATCAATGTTGGTGATAAGTATAATGTAGGTACTAAAGTATTATTTGATTCCTTCTGAAAACACGTTGAATGCTAGAGGGTCACCGATGACCGGCATAGAGTTTGTTCGTAGCGCCACGGGGATCACCGGTGACCGGCACAGAGTTTGTTCGTATCGCTACGGGGGTCACCAGTGAAGCCAAGATTATTAGAAACACATAATTTGAGTACATTTAAATTTTTTTAACATTATTATCGTTACTAAAATGGCTCGAAGAAATGCAATATAGAACACACAAAAATAGCTTTACTTATATACCCAGAGGTGCCAACTTGCTCCTTACAGCGAATAAACATTTTCAAGTGGAAGTTTATTAATTGTGATTCTTGGTTTAAAAAATTCAGTTTAGTAGATTTTTATCCGCCACTATACTAATTCCTTGCTTCATATAATTCACCACTTTTTTCAGATATGTCCCCCTTGATAGATTCCCATCAGCTACCTCAAATATACCTACCCTTCACATAACTTATGGATACTTCCACGGAGAGGAAATGACTATTAAGATGATCCTTGACTCGGGAGTATACCATACACCAGATTAAACTAGTTCTCTAGTCATTCTGTAAGCCACCAATTACCTCCTTATGCCTAATGCCAAAAGTCTTAGTTGCCAAAGGCAAAATAGATAGATGCAGAAGTCAGATGCCAGCTTCGCGGGTAGGTACTTCGCAAAACAACATATCAAGTCAAATTAGATACGTTGTGGCGTAACACCACTACAAATATTAAATACCAAATCAGTAGTATATAAGACACATTAACTTGATTCTATCAAGAGGCACCTTTTGATAGATGAAAGTTGATATAGTCGATTTATAAATCCCCACATTGGTGACCTGCGGATGTGATATGAACTCGCTAACATGATGGATAGTCCACGTTAAACAGTTGATTTGCTTAATATAAATTGCTCAAAGAGAAAAAAAAGATCTGGTGAAGTAAATAAAGTCTCAAAGTAATAAACAATATAAAAAAAATGAGCGAATTGCATTAAACAAAAAAGGGAGGAAAAAAAATGAAGAAAAAATTTAATGAGCAAAAATGACATATATATAAAAACAGCATGAATCAACTAGTGGTATTCGTTCATCGAATTCTATCACAGATAAAATTCTGGAAGGGGAGTAATGTGGTGTAACTACCACTACAAATATTGAATACCAATTCACTAGTATATAAGACATGTTAACTTGATTCTATCTTGATTGAGGTACCTTTGATAGATAAAGGTAGACATAGTCGATAATAAATTCCCTTCAATGTCATGCTAAACCTCTTGAAAAACTAGCAAAATCTGCCTAATATTTGCAAATTTAGTTTGTAGTTATTTACTGTTTGGTCAGACGGGTAAGCCATGTAAAATTAGCAATGCATTACATGTGTTAATCTTCGAAACTTGAGAAATTCCAAATTAATGCGCTATTTTAGTTAAGGATATTTTGAAATTTATTGTTTTTAAGATTCATTGTTTTGCTCTTTTCCGATTCATTTAAATCATCCCTTTTTACTCGCAACTTGCAACCAATTCAAAATTATTCACTGGATTAAGCAATTATTCTATTTAAGAGAAAGAAACTCTGCACACTAGTGTGTTAGGTGTCTGAAACTTTTCTTTTTCTGCATTAAGAGGGGACTATAAGTATTAACCACAAGACAAATCACTCTATCCCTTTTTTACATTCTAAATGATGTGTGTGTGAAGTAAGTCACGGAAGGATAAAAACCCCTTTATTTACTTTAATGTATAAAACTGGCAGCAAGATTTGATTAATTTTTCAACTCTACCCCAAACACCTACTAATGAATAAGAAGTTTCTATTGAAATGACCACCTATCGTATCGTTACCTTAACTGAAAAAGGAAAATTCCATTTTAGATGGTGAAACATTTCTCAAAAAAAAATTTTTTTCTTTTCATTTCAGTACTACTTCTTTATGCAATTAGGCGGGGGCAAAAAACAACAACTTAAGCCGCTTAAACGGGGAAGTTTGACATTAGTTTAATATAAAATGATTTGGCTTTATTAAATTTTACTCATATAAGCGGGTTATTCGATTATCCGATATGCGATTAAGTGGGGATGACTGTATATATATATATGTAGATATTTATAATCTATCAATATATATTTATGTATTACATATGTAATATATAGTGGAAAGTCCCATATCCAAATCGCTAGGACTTAGGCAAGTCTAGAAAATAGATTTTTCAGGTAAACAAACATTAAAATATCGTTATTCAATAAAAAATAACAAATAGACGTTAATTAACTTCAATTTCAACAAACAACGAAAAAATCCATGTGGTTGTGCTATTTTCACAGCTTTTGTTACAGATTTGCATGTTTTTCAAAAATCTTGATATTTTAATGTGTCATTATAACATTCCGCAAATTCTGAATCACACATTTAGTAGTAGTTTCCTTTTTGTAGAATTACCTTTTGATGCACTTGATTTGTGACGATTTTATGATTCAGGTGGTTTCGTGGATCGCATTTCAACAGTTTGAGATTTCCACTTAGTTTTTCAAATGTAATTTTAATGTAATATTATTACAATCTGCAAATTTTGAATTGTGCTTTTGAATAATCACTTAATGACCTGCTTTACTCATCACAATTTCATCTTAATCTGCAATTCTTTCAAAATGTGAATTTTTTGAGCACTCTGAAATTGTAATAACCTTATGTGCTGTAATAACCTTATGTGAGAAAAATGTAAGCGAAGCGAGAGTAAAATATTTTTTCGCGATGTAGTGTAATGACGGTTTTTGATATCTAATTTTTTTCATATTATAGTGGAAACCTGACAAAAATCGAACAAAAAAAAATAGTCGGGTAAAAATCATTAAGAAGCGAAAATTAGCAGAAGAAAAGTAGAGGATTCTCATCCCTGCATATTTTGCTTAACAACTCACAAATGTAAAAAGAAAGAAAAAAATTGATTTATTATTACTTTTTTTTTGTAAAGGTAAGAGTTTTGTTTATTTTGATTGTTAAAAAGTGTCCGGAAAAGAGACCCTTCTGGTAAACGGATGTCCGGATATGGGACTTTGTACTGCATATTATATATACATACATATACAATCTTAAAAAAATTATCTCCACAAAACTAAACATATTAAGATTTTTAATGAGGGTATAACATGGGTAATATTGTATATTCAACTTACTCACTTTTTTATATAAACTAGTTAAATCAATCGAGCTCTAATAAGAGAAAAATTACAATGAGAAATGCTTTTATGTAAGATATCTTATATATCATACATTTAGAGTTATATAAGATGCATTTCAATAGGAAATCAGAGAAAAAAAGCATCAGAAAATACAGCCAAGAAAAAGAAGTACAAAGGAAGAATAGTCTTGAGATAGAAAAGCACTTAGAATAAAAAAAAAAAAAAAAAAAACAAGGTCACAAATCAAAAATTAATTTTTAAATACAAAATAAAAGATTGTTAATGTATAAGCAGAGATTGCTTTCATAAATAAGTCATAAGATATTTAATAATAGTATTAGAGATATATAATAATTGATTATAAATAATAATTGATTATAAATAATAATTGATTTAGAGATTTAAAATAATTGATTCTAAATAATCATTGCATTATTATTTCTATCGAATTTTTCTGAAAATATGCATAGATATATTTTTAACAAGAACCTTGGAATAAGATCCAGAGCTAAATCCTATTTAACTCTTTACTTTTTGTGTACTTTAAAATATTACTTAAACTAATGTAATGTAAGCATTAAATCATTTAAAATACACAATACTTTTCATATAATTTACAATCATAAAATAATGCAGCTACTAAATGTTCACAAATATAAACGTTCTGTTTCAGAGTCCAAGCTTTTGATATTCAGTTACTAAAAGGTTACAGACTACTGATTTTTTGCACACTGTTAAATTAGCATGTTCCAAACAGATGTTATTTTTAAGATAAAAAATGATTTCTTTTAAACTTTTTTTTATCACAAAGGTGGTTACTCCTAGAATTTATTTCAATGAACAAGAAAAGAGCATAAAAAGTTTAGGGATGCACAACTTTTGGCCTATGAGCTACATGCGGCAAGTCAGCTGCTGAAGTACGCCACAGGGTGGCACCTGAACATAGTGAAAAATAAAATTTTTACCTTTTTTGAAAAAAAAAGAAAAAAGAAATCAACACTTTTAAACGCACTCAAACTGTGTAGATTTCATCCCAAATCTAGGCAGCTTTTTTGTCGATTATTGTTACGGATTTCCACGGTCTTTATATTTATAACAAGATACTATTGTGACACGGACATTTCGAAATCAAGTTATTTTTTATGAACCTTGTGTTCATTTTATTAATAGAGACTTTGTGATTGTAATTTTAGCAGTTATCATTGGATTTAGTTTCTAAAGTTTTGATATTTTTATTATACTATAACTCTCACACATAGAATTGTGCCTTTTAACATCTCTTTTGATGTTCTTTATTAATGCCGATTTCATCATAAATCCAAGCTGTTTTTTAAAGGCTTTTGTATCGCAATTCCACATGGTTTTAATACTCCCAATATTTTTAATATGTATATAGGCACTCAAATCACACATCAAATTGCGCACTTTATTTGTGCCAAGTTGATTACAAATCTAAGGAACTTTTAAAACTGAGGAATTTATTTTTATTCTTTCAGCAGTTATTCCTACACCTTTTAATGTTGTTTAGAAAATCTCAATATTTTTAATACATTATTACGACTCGCAAAACCCGAACTGCGCATTTTAACTGCTCTTTTAATTTCCGTTATTTGTGCAAATTTCATCATCAATCTATTAAAAGATTGCTTTTCTGGCAGTCATTGCTACTCATTTTCACATGGTTTTTTGAAAATCTCTATATTATTAATTCAATATTATACAACACATAAAATTTTGAGCACAATTAAAAAAAACTATATATTTTTCTAACCGTTTACAGCTTAAAAAACAGTTTAAGATTTAATATTCATAAAAATAATTTATAATTCACTAAATATAAATGTCCTAAATTTGAAAATATGTTCTCACCTAAATGCTCAGTCTTATTTTGCATTATAGTGTGTTTGTCTTAAATCAATTTAGACAAATATAAAATTTCTTTCATCTAAATATTAAATTTTGATTAACATTGTTCAATTAAGTATTGATTTATTTTACTTTTACTCTATGAACGTTATAGTTAACTTATTTTTAAATAAACCTTTGTGATGTGATAGAAAAAAAAAAGGTTTTTCTCTATCTTTATATTTTTTACAATAAATATAATTCTTGATAAGAAAGAAGAATTTTTCTTCTTTTGAAAGCACCAGCTTGGTATTCTTCAGGTTTAAATAAATTTTAATATTTGAAAGCATTTGAGTTTTCACAAATATATTACTAAATTGTTTGACTAAAAGAATTTAAGAGTCCAAAACTTAGATGTTTACATAAAAATAGCCATAATTCCCATCGACCTGTATAAATACTAGGGTATGTGGACTTTTGTTGATCAATCTGCTGTGCAAGTGGCCCGCCCTTCACTCAAAAAGTTTGTGCATCCCTAAAATCGTTGGTCAAACACACATTGTAAATAAATAATTTTTCTGAAAGAATAATTAGAAAGTATATGGCTGACAAAAATAAAAAGTGAAAGTAGACAAGAAATAAAATCCCTCAGTTAGGTAAAAATAGGCTCCTTTAGGTAAAAATAAAATTTTAAATACACTTTTAGAATGGTTTTTTTTTTTTTTTTTTTTTTTTTTTTTTTTTTTTTTTTTTAATATTCTGTTATCAAATAAAGATTTTAAAATAAATTATTTTTCATCAAATTCAAAGGATATTTTTTGGAGAAATAATAACATTCAAAAAGATAATTTAAAAAGGGGCAATGAGTTTAAGTTTCGATTAAAAAATGATGATTAAATATTCAATTTAATCATCACAACTATATTGTGTCACTTTACATTTCATTGCGTAATATGTAATTAAAATATATTTATTTGATAGCTCTGTAGTGTAACACCAAATCATTTGAACTTTTCCAAATGAAATGACGAACAGTTCTTAAATCCATATTAGGATCCAGTACCTACAAGAAAATAAAAACTACATATAGAAATTACTATTTTAGTATATATATATATTTCCATCTATAGAGAAAACAAAAAATATGCAATTGAAAACAATACAGTAAAAGCTCAAAGCTATTAGCCATAATTTTTTAGATAATTGAGCATCAAAGAATCTTTTGCTCTATTAAATTTAATTTTTATAATTGACTAATAAATTAAAATCATTATTTTTTTATATTTTAAAGAAATTGATTATTGAGCAATTCAAACATTTCTATAAAAATTGTGAATTTTTTAAAAATTATTTAATTTAAAGCATGTTTTAAAAATTTAGGATATCAAAATTTTCATTTGTATAAAATTCAAAATTTTTTTTAGAGCTTTTTGAGAAACACTACACTGTAAAACATACAGGAATAGGATACAGGAGATGTGAAGGGAGAATATTTTTGGAGGAAAAGAATTTTCTCCTGAGAAAATAAATATAACATTTCAAAAAAAAAAAAAAAAAAAAAACATAAATTACATGATGATATATGATATTATATGAAATGTAGTTCATTTATCATTTTCAAATGGAAAACAATTTCAAATTAGGTATATTCACTATTATACATCACAATAACAAAATAACGGCAGAAGTATCTACTTTTACTTGTAATATCGAATTTTTTCATAGAAATATTTTTTTCAAAGAACATTGCTGCTTTTTTACTGAAACATTTTTAAAAATTGTCTAAAAAAAGTTTTTTTGAAATTTATAAATTGGATGTATAACCTATTAATTTAACAGCTTACTTCTGTTACTAATTGTACTTCCTGTAGCTAACTATTTATCTTAAACAAAACATAGACTACATATTAATTGACGAATTATAATAATGAATGGAATTAAGTTATAATTACCAACATTTTATAAAAAGATTAAATTGTTCTTTTTCTCTCATTGTTACTAAAATAATAATTATAAAAGACAATAAATTTACTTTTAGCACCATGCTGTAAAAAATTGTGTTTGAATTTTTTATTTTTATAATTTGGATTTTTTTTTTTACTTGAGCACACAGAAAATTAATTTAAATAATTCAATTAACATTTTTAAACCAAAAGTTTCTGGCATTTCCAGCACTTAATTTTAAAAAATAAAACATTGTAAAAAAACCATGCTTTATATAAATGAAATTAAGTATGTATTAATAAAACTCTAGAATTTTTGTTATTAATCATAAACTTGAGAAATACAAAAATTAACTTTTGAACTACGATTATTTTGTAAAATAGATGAGAATGTGAAATTAATATTTTTTTCTTCAATTTAATCAATAAAATTTTGTTTTTACTTATTTTGATAAAAGTTAAGGCTATTATGAATTTTCAATTTCCTCTAAGTGTACTTGAAAATAGTTACTTTTTTCCTTAGTCCTAGTACATGTACTTTTTACTACTTTTTGTACTTTTCACCTTTCAAAATCAGAACTCTTTATTCTTACTTAGTAAATGTTTTGAGAACAATTTCCAAATTTTTTTTCTTTATTTTAATTACTATACAGCTATTTTATCTTGAATAACAAATCTTAAATGAAATATATTATTACTTTTTAAATAACATGATCAAATTTATTAATTGTTTGCAATTATACTTATTCTCAATGTATTTTTGAATTTTTGGGATAATTAATTCAGAGGCAAAAGGCTATTAATCATATAAATATTGGCTAGGAGAATATTCTCAACATTCTCTTTGGATGAGAAGATTCTCAAGAATCTTCTCTAAAAGATTATTTTACAAAATAAGGATAAAAAGTAGATTACAAACATTACACTACTGTTGCTCAATCCATGAGTTGAAAAACTCTTATTTTGTAAAGTAGTAGTGGTTTTTGGGAATTACACAAAAGCAACCACCAAGCAGGAAGTAGATTTCAGTTAAACACTACTGCTGAAGCAATACTATCTTCCTTTAATAATTTTAAAATAAATAGACCAGAATAAATTCATATTTTAAACTCACTTTTTTTTAAAAAAAAGTTAATTATTTTAAATTATATTTTTTCGGTAAATTATTTTATTAACAATATTTTTATTAATTATACAGAAATGAATTTTTATGAAGCAATTTTCAATAAAATTATTGTATTTTTGCAGTACATAAGAAAGTCACTAAAGGCATTAGTGTAGAAGTATGAAAAATGAGCATAGAGTTAAGATTGTGAGGCAATCTAAAAAGAACTGTGCAAGCAGTTCCGGCGACAGAAGAGAAATAGCGAGCAGGGGGCAAAACCTTTTATAATCCTAACAACAAAAGCATTAAAAAAATATAGAACTTTTCATAAAAACCTAGGACAATCTTATAAGTGGTTGGTTGCAAATCAAGTTACCAGAATTAAACAAAAGATACGCAATTTTATGTAATTATTGTAACGAGCTCTACTTAACTTATGAACAAAGAAAAACCTTTTTAATTACTTATATTTTGAACAATATGCCATGTGACATCTGGAACATCATAATTCCTTATTGCGTTTTAGCAATACCTAGTAAGTAAACTCCCAGTTTGAGAATCGAAGTTCAGTTCATCTATCGCTATCAATGAAGATGTTTGCGTTTGAACATACTTCGTAATTAATTATTACCATTACAGCTAACAGATAACATTACACAATACATTAGTTTAAAAGAAAATAAAGTGTTTTTTCTGCATTTATATCACTGAAAAGAAAAAGTAGGCAATTCAATATTTTAAATTTTGAGCATAAACAAAATAATTAGTACAAAAAAAAAAAAAAAAAAAAAAAAGAAAGAAAGTAAGAAAAAAAAAAAGAAATTTATTTAGAGTCAAAAATTTCATTTATATTTATTTTGAATATTTTTTATTAACAACTAAATAAAGATATATTGATAATAGAATACGGTTTTATCAAAATAAGTAATGTTTGGACATAGAAACTCAGTTATTTTAACCTACGCTTTCACAGAAAAAGAAGTAGCCAATTCCAACTCTTCAGGTTAGAACACAAACTTATTGGTACAAAAAATCTCATTCAAAAATAATTATTAATTTTAAGTCACACATATTTCTATTCATATCATCTCATCTTTTTTTGTCAAATAGTAATTTTAAACCTAGGCTTTTACAGAAAAACAGTAGTCAGTTCTAACTTTTATGTTTGAAATACAAAAGTTTCAGTTAAAAAAAATTATTTTAAGCCTTGTATTTTATTTAGATAGTCTTATTTCATTTATTTCTGTTTTTAAACTAAAATTGAAAATAAAATATTGTTACACGAAAACACATGAACATAGAAACAAAGTGATGGTGTTTGTCAATAATTTTAAGCATTTTTTGACTGAAAAGAAGCAGCCAATTTAATCTCTAATTTTGAGCACAAGCAACAAAAACTGTTGGTACAAAAATAATAATAATAATAAACAGACTAAAAACCATTAGCATCAGTATGCTATTGAAAATAAGTATTTTCAACATATTAGTGTGCAAGTTAATCAGTGATTGAAAATTATCAGAACCTAACAATTAAAGGGAAATTAGTTTTTATGAGGATTCCTATTTAAAAATTGACAATTGCTGTATGGTGTAGCAAGGAAGTTCGAAAATGTGTTTATTTTATATTCTGGTTTTTAACAAGTGTTATGCCCCACATGCATTACATAGATTAAAATGTATTGTATTCAACTGTGACATCAGATTTAAATCTCTTGCCTAACTACACGTGGGAGTCCCTCAGTGTATATAAGTAAAATTGTGTAGTCATTACAGAGTATCAGAGTTGTTTGGTTGAATGATGATGTACAACAGCTATATAGTGTAAAACACAAGCATCATTTTTTACTCAATGCAAAGAAATAGTGTAGGGAAAAATAAAAGGTGAAAAGAAAACCACAGAGCTTCAGGGTCATAGGACTTGTATAAGAAGGTAAATCCGTTGAGGATAAAAATTGTCATGGAATTACAATTATTTGAAAAATAGAGAGTTAGATATGGTATCTTCCGCTACACGATATTTTAGAAATAAAATACACAAACCTGATCTTGGCACAATAATTCCACTTTTTCCTCAGCAATAGAAGTTCGCTCATCATCTTTTTCAGACTCACATTTATCTTGGCCTCCAGAACCACCAGATTGGCTAGCTGTTTGAGAACCAGCATCTGAACCAGCTCCCATGACCTTTTCATACACATGTTCAACAACTTTACGAACTTGAAGCATATCACTAGCAGATAACCGCTCTCTAGAATTAAAAAGTTAAAATTAATAAAAAAAGAACAAAACAAATTAATAATAGCCACCTGACATAAATTGACCCAAGGATAAAATAATGTAATTTCAAAATTAATGTTCCTCTGGAAAAAATTCTTTGATGGAAAATTTTTAAATACAGTTTAAGTTATAAACACTTTTCTAACACATGCTTACAGCTTACGAACTTAACAGAAAAACAATTTCCATTAAGTTCTCAAGCAATTTAATATTTTGATAATTTCTTTATTGCCCTTAAAAACATGTTGATAAAATACAACATAAATTTCTCATTGTGCTTTTTTACACGTTATATTTCATGTATAATTGCTTTTCTTTTAAAAAATTAACAACTTATTTCTTAAACTACCAATTCTTTGATTCCCTTGTATCTAAATTTGCCCTATTTGAAATTTGACACTTTCCTTCCTCTTTTTTGGATACTATGAAATGTCTTCTCCTCTAAGCAATAGGAAGTGTCAACAATATAACAGAAAAGAGTAGTGATATGTACAATTGATAAAATTATTTTTTTTCGAAATGTTAAGCTAAATATTTTGATAAATAAATACTTTGAGATAAATAGCTCATTTCTAAAATCAACTCCATAAATATAAATTAATAATTTTAAAGTATGGTGAAAATTTTGAAACAATGGTGAGTTGGTTTGAGGCTTGATGTATATGCCCTACATTTAGTGTATTGGTAGAGTTTAAGATACATTAAAATAATTAAATTGCAAAATAAAATTCAATTTATTAATAAAGTGTTTCAATACATTTATTTATTCAAATTCAAAATGTGCAGTTTCAAAATGAGTGGATATGAAAAATAGAACGCAATTTTTAAATTAAGTGAATATGAATTTAAATTCCCATTGCAATTCATATAACTTGAATAGGAATCACTATGTTAAATTTTTAAATCGCATAAATGCAAATCCGGATGTGCAATTTTTAAATCATGTGAATACGAAGTGTGTAGTTTTATATTTAAATCGATTAAATTCTAATATTGATATGTGATTTGTAAACATTCTGAATATTTAACATGATATTGGATTTTTAAATCGTGAGAATATGAATAAGATTCGTACTTTCGCAATTCAACTTCTTTCATACATCGTTTCGGATTAAAATTTGGAAAATTCTAGAGTTCAGCAAGTCTTGTTCTCTTAGTTTTGATTTCATTCGGCATTTTTGCAGCTTTGGAGGAAAATGTTGCCAGGAAGCATAAAATATGGGGTGCAATATGCTGTAACTGTATCATTGAAACTGTATCATCTAGCTATTTTCTTTTATTTTGAATAATGTCTTTTTTTTTTTACAAAAACTATGCTTTTTATATTTTTCATGTCAAATGTCAGATATATTATTTTGAACAAATATAGTGAAAAATGCTTAGCAAATGATGCATTCAGTGTATTGGGCAGAGTTTTGTTTGCCGGTCAAGCTAATTGAGTCACCTAGAAGATATTGATAATGTAAAATAGAGTGCATTGCTGGCAGTAGATTTTCTGCATAGTTAAAAATAATCTTGTTGTTGAATAATATTTTTATTAATACGTCACAAAGTTCCGTTAAAATATCTTTGGACAGCTCGCAGATCTCACCAGTTTTTTCCACCAATTTCTCACTAGTATTTTAACTCACATACCTTTTGCTAGCTAGCTTGGTCACATAATGTTTAAATTTGTTAACAATGTTCTCTCATTTGTTAAAGTTATACTAATATTTTAAATAAATTATTCTAAGAGAATTTAACCTTTTATATTTTCTCCACCCTCATTTATTTTTCAGAAAGTAATAAACATACTCAGGATAAAACTTTCCAATAACAAAAAGAACAGTTTATAAGAGCATCAGTACAACCCAAGGTAAAAAATAAACAAAATGGTCACTAAAAAAACCTACTCGCGTGTCTACATTTCAAGTAGAATATTTCATTATTTTGTCAGTTTAATTGGAAATCCTGTATAGATGGGACATCATCAGCTATGACATTAGAAAGGATAACATGAGAGAAAAAAGAACTTCTAGGGGGAAAAATGTTTAAAAAAATGCTTTGATTTTTATAACAAGTTTCAAAATTTTGTGGAGAAACTTCACTCAATGCGGAAAAGTTGGTAACTCTGCTTGCAAATAATAATTCACATTACAATAAACACAACAATTTTCCCAAAACTTTTACTATCTCAAATATTTTATAAAAATGTTTTGGATTTTGTCTTTTTACTTTCTGGAAGACACATGGGACAATATATTATTAAAATTATAAAAAATATTTTTAATTACAAAAATAAATTATAATTAACAAAAGGGCAATTCCACGGAAGTGTCAACTTTTAAGTGAATTTTTTTTTTTATGAATTGCATATTTTAATTTTAAGAATATGTTCCAAAATAGTCAAAGTCTGCGTATTGCCGTTTCATTTTTGATAATTTTAATTTTTTTGAATCTGGCAGCATTCTAAAGTAATCACATGGCAGACAAGTTAATTGTTCACATTTGTGCTCAAATTGTTTTCTTGAAAAATACTTATAAAATAAAAGAAATGTATCTTTCTTTTGCAATATTTTGATAAAAATATGCATATAGAACAAAATTTAAACATTTTAAGTTTAATATATAAAATAAAAGTAACTTCTTTTACGTCATTCCGTCACATGTCTTAATAATGCATAAATTTCCTGAGAACGAAGATAAGATGTGACATTGGCAAGTTAGATATAAAACCTCTTCAGAGACAACCTAATTTTCAAACTGTTGAAATTTTTACTAATTCTTACATAAATATTAATTCTGTTTATCTGTTACATTCTGTTTATCATTTACATATTAATAAAACATTTTTTAAATAAAGGCTTTCTTCTACTAAACTTTTTGTCATTCTGTCACGGTCATTCCGTCACAGCAAATATATGTTAATAACTGCTAGCCAACCTGAGGTTAATTTTCCAAATTCACATTTTACATTGCTTACACATTATACTAAAAGTATAAAATAGTTCAGAAAAATAATAGCTGCAAATTCGCAGAAACTACCAGTTCTAAGCGGCATGCCAAAAGCTTGGTTGCCAAAATGTCATTCCGTCACGCAAATAAAAAGTTCGTAAAATTAAAAGTAAAAAAGATAGAAAATCCTGTTTTTTTAGTTTATGAAGCGCATTATGCCAATAATAATGATATGCATGAGAAAAATTTTTTTTTATTTGAAATTAGATACATAGAAACTTCAATTAATTGTTATTTTGCAAGTCAAAATGTCATTCCGTCACATATGGAATTGCCCAAAAGCGAAAGATTAGAAATGGCAATATTTTTGACTAAAAAGGTATTTGCTGTACGCATAGAAGAAGTGATAAATAACTTTAATTTCTATTGCAAATTAAGTGCTATATTAGATTTCAAAGCGTGCTGAACCTAGTGCAAATTGTATATATATGTATATATTTAAATATATATATGTATGTATATATATATATATGTATATATATGTATGTATATATATATATGTATATATATATGTATGTATATATATATATATGTATATATATGTATGTATATATATATATGTATATATATATGTATGTATATATATATATACACACATACAGTGAAACCTCTTGGGAGGGACTACTCTCTGTTCCATAGTAAAATGGTTGTGAACGGAGGTTGGTCTAAGGGGTTACCTCCATTCACTTCAAAATGTTAACAAAGGTACATGATTTTTATTTTACTTAGTGTTATTTTCTTGTTGCAGAAATGCCACTTAATGTTTGCGTCATGAAAACTGGATAAATTTTTTATAGATTGTTCTAAGGAGTATGACTGACTAGGTTTTTCAATGCTTACATTAGTAAATATTTAATTCAAGTCAGGTATTTTGTATGACTATTTCATTTCAGTAACTCAAAAATAATACATTGAGAGAATAAAGAAGTTAGAACAATATTTAAACTTGTTTTAAACATTTGTAGGTAAATACAACAGAGTTAGTAATGTTTCACTTTAGTCAGTAATGTTTGCCAAAATTAAACACATCGGTATCATAAAAATATATATATACAGTAGGGAACCAATTATCCGGAATGATCGGGACCATCGCTATTCCGGATAACTAATTTTTCCGGTTTTCTGAATTGCTACAAAAAGCCGTTTTTTTATTGTTAAACCCAACTAAAAAAAATTTTTTTTTTGGAAATAATCTTAAAAAGAAGAAAAAACGATGGAGTAATACACTAATGATTATTTCCAAAATGATGGTAAGGTAAACATCTTTCAAAAAAGAACAAAAAATCCTAAAATCTTACGAGGAAAAAAAAAAATTTTTTTTTTTAAAAAATGGTGGGAAAATTTATCGAATTTCGTTCCGGTTTTTTGGTTTTCTGATTTCCGGACAACGGGTTCTGTACTGCATATATATTTTATTTCCTATATTTTTCAAAAAGAAAAAAGGATATCAAATTATCTTATTCAACAATTATTTTTAAATAAATAGAAGCAAAGTGATAGCCAAATAAAAAAACAAATGTGGTTTATAAACAATTCCTACAACAAACTTTTGACAGAATGTCCACTCTTACATATTTCAACTCAAGGTTCAAACATTCCTTAAAAACTAGGGTTCTCCTAACATTATATTTGCTGTGATGTGGATCGAAGTTTAATGAATAGATATTTAAATTAAATATTTAGTAAATTTATGGGCCTGTAAACTCGTAATACTTACCGAAATTGTGTATTTTGTGCCATTCTACAAGATAAGGCTTATCTCAGCAGGTTTTTAAAAAAACTAATAAACCTGTTCTCAAAACACAAATCAGGGTCAATACAATAAAATGTGATGAAAGTATTCTAATAATAAGAACTGAGTAATGTGAGAATGGCACAAACCTCAAAATTAAATTTTTATTTTGCAAAATTTTTTAGAAATAAAATGTAGCAATAAAATTTTATTTGTTACAGCATTTTACTTCAAGCTTAACCCAACTTCATATACATATTAACAGCTTATTATTAAAAAAAAATCTCTCAAATATTGCCCCACTGTTAGTTATCATGAAATTTTGCCTTTAATATTAGACCTCAGCAGTAAATTCGTTGAAAAAGGTAGTGAAAATTTCAAGTAAAAAAAAAAAAAAAATCCCAGAAAGCTTCTATGATCAATAAAATAATAACAAGTGAAGTTCGATTAAGGGAAAGAGCCTCAACTAGCCTTGGAGACATGGGTTTACTTTTTACCTGTAAGCAAAGGCAGTATTTCTAGCAAGACAAATTTTACCCTAAAGGGAACGGTGCACAAGGTGAAACCTTCTTCAGAATTTGCTAATTTGTCTGATCACCCAAATGATTAATGAAAAATCAAATAACATATTCATGCTAACTAACAAAGAAAGAAAATAACATAAAATATCCTTGACTAAAACACGAGCAAATTAAAGTAAGAATATACAATTTTATAAGAATTAGGGAGGCTCATAGGGTAAAAGAAAATTGCAAGGGAAAAACAATAACCCTCAACAGTTTTAAACTTTAGCATATATGTCTTAATGATACGTACTTTCGAAGAGGTTTTGCACCAGATGATTGCACAGGAAGAAGACAGAAAGGTATTTTATTGAACCTAGGCATATTTTTCTGCAAAAGTAATAAAGTTATTACCTTCTAACACAGCACAAATTAACAATACAAAAGCAAGAATTAACAAAAGTATGGAAGAAAGTGTATATAAGTAAAATTATTCACTAATACAAAACATCACTACTAAATTCTCAGATCATAAACATCATGCTAAACTAATTTGTAATTAAAAATTTTCTTTTTAAATGTTTAAAATAATAATGAATGGATGACTTTTGAGAAGCATACATTGTAATACACAAATTAAGAATTTATTTATAAAATTACAAGGCTAAATAGTTAAATGACATTTATGCCTTTTACCAAAAGAACAATGAATGGTTATAGAGGTTACTAGAGAGAGATTGATCAATGCTAAGGGGTAATGATAGTATAAGGTCATCGAAGAGCTTTTAAATCTGAATATAGCTTGAAATGTGTGCTTATGAAAACAGACATAGCTCTAAATGAATTTAAGAAAATGAAAAATGCTCAAAATGAATATTTAAGAGAATGGATACAGCTCGAAATGCATGTTTTCAAAAATGGATATAGCTCAAAATGCATATTTATAAAAAATGACTGAGCTTGAAAATTACTTTCTTCTGCAGCAGGTGTGATGAAAAAAAAGTGAAAGAAAAATATGCAAGTCATTTTCGGAAACAAATGAGTGGGGTGAGATGCTTAAATAATCTATTTTTAAGGTCAAGTTCATCCCCACTTTCAGCTGAAATTCAACTTTATTATTTTTACCGTAGTTACTTATATATTCTGATATTATTTCTTATATATTTTTGGGACTCGGAAATATACGATTTCGAAATTTAGAGATGCTAGAGCAAAAATGATGCAACATTATGAGCACATAGATAAAAGAGGGATGCGTGAACTGCATTATTTATTCTATTCTTAACGTTTATTTTAAAAATTTTTAGCTGCTTAATCATTTGATATATTTATAGCTGGGATATTAAAAATTTATCAATAATTTTATGCCTTAATTTTGTGCAAAACGAGATTATATGTTTATTGTAATTATAAAAGAAATAATGCAATCGTGACCATTTTATGCTTTAATTTTTGCAAAAAGAGATTTCTTTATTTTTTTAAATATATCTTTTAAAAATTATTTGAAAGGTTTTTAGCTGTTATCATTATATAGGTAAAAATTTAAAACTAGTTAAAAGCAACAGGATGCCTTGGTGATTATTTTGTGTTGTAGGATTTTGTGCAAAACAAGATTTATTTTTATTTCATTTAATTATTTTTAATACTTCATTGAATTATAGTAAAGATTTTTACTTGTTTAGGCATATTTAGGCGAGCATTTGATTGAATAATATTCAGGTATTTCAAATCAAATTATGATAAAGTGACGGGATCACAATTGTTAAATATGGTACAATTTTGCACCTAGTAAGATTTTTTTCATAAATTTATTGTATTTTGATAAGTTAATTTTTATTACATTTAGGCTCTTAATCATTTGGTTTACATAAAATTCTAGTATTTTAAATTGGTATTTATTAACGTGAAGCATTTGTGATTGTGTTGCATTTGAATTGTGCACAATTGAACATGGCATGTACATTTGAAATTTTGTGTACATTTGAAAAGTTATCTAATATTGTCCATAATATAATTAAAAATATTGCCAGTACTAATTACTTAGCATATTTAAGGTTCCCTCTGTGAACCATTAAGTTTGAGCCTTAGTGCATGAAAAATCCGATCATTAAATCAAAAGTTATTCAAGATGTTCCATAATATGAAGAAATTACTTTTGTGCAGAGAATCTTCTGTATCCACTTCCTCAAATGACCTAGGAAAATGGACTAAAGTGAAAAATGAAATTTTTCTTTATTTTTACTCAATCCACATATTTTATCAATGTAAATTAATAAACATATTATTCACTGCGTAATAAATTAAACTTACTAACGAAAACTAACTATTAGTTAAAAAAATTTTCTTTTAAGTTATTATTATATTATTTAAAATATTTTAGTGTTCAACTGAAATATTTTAAATGAAAAGTAAAACTAAGATTATGAATTTTAAAACCCCTTAGAATGATTTTCTGTGTCCACCACTGCTTCATCTGAAAAAGTAAGAAGTGGCTGGTCTGCTTGTATTTTGTATTTAGGTTACTTGTAATTACAGTTACAGTTGTAATCAAAATTCTGATAAGTTGTAATCATGATGACAAGTAATTCAATAATATAATCAATTAATGCAATCTATTACATTCTTGATCACTTCTGTTTCAAGTTAGTACCCCTAATCATGAAGACTATATCATAGTCTGTTAAAATCTGATTATTATATGAAAAGTTATTACGGCCTTCTGTACTGTATAATAAACTGCCTACTGTGTAAGACATAAAAAATGCATTATTTTAGTGTTCAACTGAAATATTTTAAATGAAAAGTAAAACTAAGATTATGAATTTTAAAACCCCTTAGAATGATTTTCTGTGTCCACCACTGCTTCATCTGAAAAAGTAAGAAGTGGCTGGTCTGCTTGTATTTTGTATTTAGGTTACTTGTAATTACAGTTACAGTTGTAATCAAAAGTCTGATAAGTTGTAATCATGATGACAAGTAATTCAATAATATAATCAATTAATGCAATCTATTACATTCTTGATCACTTCTGTTTCAAGTTAGTACCCCTAATCATGAAGACTATATCATAGTCTGTTAAAATCTGATTATTATATGAAAAGTTATTACGGCCTTCTGTACTGTATAATAAACTGCCTACTGTGTAAGACATAAAAAATTTTATAAGTAATTTAACAATTATGTTCAATAGTAGTGAAATATTTTAAAGTTTCAGCAAATTTGTAGAGACAATTTATGGGTATTAAAGCTTAAAATTTTAAAACCTCACCCACAAATTTTCCTGGCTGCATTAAGGGTTTTGTTATGGCGTTAAAATTTTGGGCTCATTGCTTAACACTGTAAAGGCACATTTCAAGCTATGTCCATTTTCAAAAACACTCATTTTCAGCTATGTCCATTTTCCTAAACATGCATTTCCAGCAGCATCCATATTGGAAACATACATTTTGAGCTGTGTCTATTTTTGAAAACATGCATTTCAAGCTATCTCCACATTTGGAAACATACATTTTGAACCATGTCTAGATTTAAAAGCTCACAGACAAGGTATGAAAGGATAGATGCATACATTGGAGAATTAAAATAACATAGATTTTTCTATCAATATTTTTTGGGCTATGAGTAAGGTTTTAATACACCATGCATAATCATGTAAGTCGAAATTGGAAATAATAAAAGCACTTACATTTAGTGAAATAAAAAATATGTATAAAAATCTTAATCAAAAAAAGATTTATTTAAACCATTATTTATAATTACTTAAACTATAAACACTCAACATACTGCAGTACTGGCAATAGCACCATCTGTTGAGAAATAAGAGAAGTATTTTGCCAATAGCGGATATTTTATTGCCAAAAATTTTCTTTTAAATTTCTTCATCAAATGCAGAGAAATTTGAGAATATACAGGTTAACAGGAGATAGCCTTAAAATACAGGAGTTTTTGCTAAAAAACAGAAGACTTCGCAGGTACGTAGATACTCTTTGTGAATTTTATATAAATAAAAAACATGCATAACAAAAGTTTCTTTTGTGGCAAATATATTTAAAACAGTTTTGAATTAATTACAGATTCATGTTGGGGTTTAGTCAAGTACAAGCTAATTCAATCAACCATGTGAAGGAACTAATTCCAAAATTATTTTTACATATTTCTTGCAGTAACACTCAGAATCATAAAGCAGATGGACTCTACAAAATTCTTAATGAAAATGTTTTGCAAATGAGGCAACTAATTGTCTGCACAACCGCCCTATGATTCAAATAAAAGTATTTAAGGTTACAAGCTGTTTTTATTATGGATTTATAAAAAGCATTTTCATGTTACCTCGAACATAAAATTGCTGGAAGAATTTATATAAAATTCTTTTTCAATGTAGCTTTTGTGTTTCTTTAGCGCTTAATTTTTTTTTTTTATCCTTCTGTGCAAAGGAGAGACATAGTGACTGTCATTTGTATGCATACATAAAAGAATACATATATTGAACAAAATTACATATATTGAACAAAATTACATCTTCCTTTTTTTTGCACTTGGAGAATCACATAAGTAACGGAATAGAAACTTTAAAATTAGTGGAGCACTAAGAAATTTTTTTGGAACATAAATTATTGAATCAACAGTCTTGAGATTGGCAGAATTCTACAAATTAGAGGAAGAATCACATGCCAGAACTTTTCAAGTATTACACATTAGAATGAATGTTATATTACACTTAAGATAGACAATGAAATCCCTGTTCCTTCATCTGAAGTCATGGGTGCAAGTTGGAAAAAAGGCCAAGACTGAAAATTTTTTGACTGAAATACCTAACATACACAATACCCCATCGACATATGCAAGCTATCTAAGAAAGCTTTACCATAATACATCAAGTTTAAATACTGTACAAAAAATATTTATTCATCTGTCTTTTGATAAAATAACAACAGGACATAAGAAAGTAGACCAATAACGTAGACCTAAAAAGATTTTTAAGGACAGAAAAAAAAAAGTCAGATTTCCGTCTTCGAGTCAGTCTTGTTTCCGTCTTACTCCCGCCCGCGGACATTTTCGAAAGACGGAAATCCGTCCTGGGGACTGAAGACTTGCACACATGTCTAAAGTACACTGAAATATTTGAAATTATTTTTCCCACTTTTATTATTTTCACAATATTATAAGGCTACAATTACATACATCAACATGTTAAAAATAAACCCATTAATGTGTGTAAATAAATGAATTGTTTAAATATGATTGGCTAGAATTATTTTTCTCTTGAGTATTAACTTTTATCATATTTTTTTTAAAAATGATAAAACTCAAGCAGATTTTGTTTCTTTTCTCAAATTTAGTCAAGACTGCAGCATTTTTATTACAGTAATTTGATTCTGATAGAACAGAATTTTGAATTCGACATTTTCTTGGATAGTAATAAATAAAGAGTACTGGCTCCATATTTTATCTGTGAGAGGAATTAAATGGTAATGAAAATGTGTGTAGTAGAAAGTTATAATTTGAGCAATATTGGTAAGCATGCTTACAGAGAACTTTTTTTTTAAACATATTAAAATATTTTCAAATGAATAAAAGTTTTCCCTTACAGATACTACTACATCTGTAACCCATGAGGGAATGGTTTCATGTAATAATAATTCTTCAGTTTCTCGCCCAGCATCACCAACAAGAAGTCGTAATAAAGTCCGTCCACCAACTTCACTAAAAAAGAAATAAAATCAGGTGGAACCAAAAACTTTTATTTAACATAAAAATTTTCAACAATATTGACATAAAAATTTTCAACAATATTGACATAAAAATTATATTTATTAAAACACATAAAAGTTTGTCTGAATTATAATAGCTTCAAATATCAAGACATTAATAAAGCAGTACTAAAAAATATGCACTTCTATTCTATGAATTTCCACATGGTTTTTAAAATCTTGGAATTTTAATATGTTAGTCTGACTCAGCAATTATAAGAACATGATATTGAATTATCTTGCTTTTTATATGCTCAATTTGTGACAGTAAGTAGCAAATTCATTTTGCCACTTTCTTTTTTAAATAGAATACTATTACAACACAAGAATTTTGAATCACATATTTGAGTAATCACTATTTGACGATAAATTTGTGGAGTTTTTGGATTATTTATGCAACAATTATTGTTATGGATTTCCATTTTGTTCTTAAAATCCTGATATTTATAATGCACAACTAAGGCTTATGAATTTTGAATCGTGCATTTAAGTAATTTCTTTTCATGCAGGCAGCACTAAATAAACTCACGACAATTTCATGTCTTATTGATAATTTTTCAACAGTAATTGTTTCAATCTTTTTTGAATCCCAATTTTTTTAATAGTACAGTAGTATTACGACAATCACATTGAGTAAAAATATTCGATTAGGATGATTTCATTGAAAACTCCTGAGGTTTTGTCGCCGCTTTTTAAACAGTTATGGATTTCCAGAAATTCAAAGTCAAACAGATTTTTTTAATTCGATGTGATTAAATCATGCTAATTTCTGCATCATCAAAATTAATCTTTAACTAATTTTTCCAATTACAAAAAAACGCCACATTACAACAAAATGCCAAAAAACACAAACATCACACACATGCCTTGAAGAAAAATCTGGATTTTGGAGGTTTCCTGATTTTAGAAGTCTGCATTTTTAAGCTATACTGTATTATTTACAAAATAAATTCTCATCAAGGTTCGTAGTTAAATTTTTTAACAAAAAATAAAAACCTTTAAGCACTAAAAATATTTACATCTTCACTTAAAAAAAAAAAAAATCATATTTAAGCTATGCACATTAATAAAGATTTTTCATTCACTATTGCTGAAATTTCTTGATACATATACATAAAACACAAAATTAACTAATAGCAAAAACATTTTCAGAGAGTTTACATAATCATGATAAAAATATCTTGTTCTGGGTAAAGAACTTTGATTCTTTAGAATTTTTATCTGATTCTTTAGAATTTTTAAGAAATGATGCAGTAAAATGATTTTTTTACTATTGGTAATATACTCCTATAAATAAGGAACAATTATTTAATTACAAATATTAAACATATTTATTTAGTATAAGGCTTTCATGGCTTAGTTTTAAATAACAGTGCATTTTCTTTTTTAGGTGGCAGAGAGAAGATAGATTTAGCAATACTAAAGTGTGTACATGCTTAGTTACTTCTAAACATACATACTTGAGCATTAGAGTATAAAATGAGGCTGCTGAAATCTTTTTAATAATGTAGTTAAAAATTTTTTTTTAATTCATGAAGGAACAAGAAAAATTATTAATCACCCATATATGATATGTTATAAAGGTGCTACCATTCATAAAAGGGTAAGAGCTATTTCTTCAAACAAATAAGGAAAAGGCTGTTTGCCATAACCTTAATGATTAAATATGTTAAAACACACACACAAAATCATGCAGAGAAGTTTGAATTTAGAAAAGCTATGATGTCAATATAATATTTAGCTTGTTTATTTGACTAATAACAATCATCTTTTAGATAAACCAGTTATAGGTTACACATATTAGGTACTCAAAATAAAAATTATCTGACAACTTTCTTAATTTTTGCAAAAATTCAAAATAATTTAAAAAAAAACTATAAAAAAAATTCAATCCATGAAATTAACTACCTAAATATAACAGGTGTGTGTTCAGGAATGCTGAAATATGGATTTCCAGGTCTGCCTCGTTCTGCATGAGGACTCGTACTGCCCCCGTTGACTCCATCTAAAATTTTAATTATGTTACACATTTCTCCAAACTAAAAATAATTCCATTTTATAATTTAGATTAATAAAAAAAAGAAAGTTTTTTAAATAGAAATAAATAATATAAAAAAAAACAGAAAAAAAAAACGTACTACTATCTATATTGATATCAGAAATAATATTAAACAATGGAAATACTATCTAATAAGATCTTTAACAAAAATGCATACTAATTTCAACACTTGCACCGATAAAAATGAGCATATTAAAGATGAAACAATAGTGTTTGATTGACTTGTTCACAGACTCTCAAAATTAAAAAAAAATTCAATTAAGCACTATTTCACTGAAAAAATGAAAGGTTGTCATTTATTGCCCATACATCAAAATATTATGAACAGTAATACATTAACTTGTTACATTAACATTACATTGAAATGTTATAGTATACTTTTACAAAGCATAATAAAACACACCGAAAGACTTAAATGGAAATGATATAACACAATTGCTGTAATAAATTTTTTAAAGTGTATCACTTAAAAATATCCCATTAAAGAGCTGCTTAAAAAAATAAAAATTCTACTTAAGTGTCTTAAAAAGTATAATCAATCAAAATAAAGCTACAGCTGCTGATGATATACTTTGTATGTTAAAAAATTTAAATAATTTTCTAACAACATTAAAAAAGCATTAATTAAAACAACTATAAAAAAAATGTTTCAATTTTTTATCTTTTAAACAAAAATAAAACAAGAATGAATAAAAAGGCACAGTAATTTCAGATAAATGAGCAACAGCCTATTTGCACTCAAAAGTTAAATTATCGCAATGTGTGGCACATGTGCAGGTGCCGCTCATATAGTCACTTTTTTTCCTTGAGCCTTGACTAAAAATTCAGAAATAGCTCAGAGTATTTACAGTGTAACGTCCCATATCCGGACGTCCCTTTCCCGGAAGAGTCGATTTCCCGGACACTTTTTAACAATCAAAATAAACAAACATCTCTCCATCTTCCCCTTTCCTAAAAAAAAAAAAAGATGTTTTAACAAATTTTCTCTTTCTCTAACTTGCACAGAACCTCTGATTTATGCATCGAACCCATAAATCACCAGAAAGGGGAAGTGAAGATCTACCAAGACCATTGAGTGACGCTCCTCCCTTGGAATGTAGGAAAAAGAGGGAGATTTGTTTTCAAAAGACCGCAACTGAGTCCCCTCCCCCCCTCCTTTCCCATGCAGGTGGATAGTAAAAGAGGCATTTCCTGGAACCTTTTTATTGAAAGAAGAAATACTGTGGAAAAGGGTAAACGGGGCAAGCGTTAAGGTGGAGGGGGAGTCAGAATGGAAAATTTGAATAGGTCTAAAAGGATACACGTCCTTGAAAAACAAAACATTCGTTCTTCCCCATACCATGTAATATTTAGGAGGCGGGGGGAAAAAGGTGGTAATACAGATAAAAGGGGTCTTTAGCAGATTCTTTCAGTCATAAAAGAAAAAATAAAGAGAACCCGATCAGCGTGTCCCGCCTTTATGCTTGATTGGTAGCCAATGATTGGAGAAAAAACAATAATTTGTTACTTCCCCACCCTCAACTTAAGTGATCTCCTCTTTACACTTATTTTCTTTCACAAATAATGAGGAAATGAATTTTTCTCCTCCATCTACCCACCTTAATGAATGACGGGAATTTCCCTTTCTTGCTTGAATCATTCTAGTTAAAAATGGTGGATTATTATTTTCATATGTCAATTTTTTTTAGTTTTCTATATTTTAAGCAATAATATTTTTTTTCTAATATTTCATATTTTATTGATTAGATATTCTAATACTAAAACATTATTCCCCTTAAAAATAATGTTTATTTATTGCTTCTTAGATTTAGATCATTTTAAGCTTTGTTCCAGAATTTCCCCTTCCTGCTTGAATCATTCTAGTTCAAAATGGCGGATTAATATTTTCGTAACTGTTAAATTTTTTTCGTTTTCCATATTTTCAGCAATAATATTTTTTTCTAATATTTTATATTTGATTGATTAGATATTTTAATGCTAAAACATTATTCCCCTTAAAAATAGTGTTTATTTATTTTTTGCTTCTTAGATTCAGATCATTTATTAAATCAATTTAAGCTTTGTTTACCTTGGGGGTGTATTATACGGAAAAATTTATTATACGGACTTCTGGAAGTCCCACCGATTCCGGATACGCGACTTTACACTGTATTTACAAACAATTATAATGAAATCGATAATCGACACCTGTTATTTTGCTATGAAAATGACACCCATTTTCTCATTTTTAATGGTTATTTTCTTTTGTATTAAAATATGTGTGATAAGACAAGTTTTCAATTAACGATGAACAACGTCATTTACAAATGAGGTGACAGATTCCAATTTGTAACAATAGAATAATTAATTTAGTGCAGTATATTTTTCTCCCTCTCCCCTTTTGTGTAAATATATTGTTTTTAAATTGTCCCTAAACAAAAATTACACCATTTTACTATAAACGTCTAATTTTTATACTAACTCTAATTTAAAATAGTTTTTAATGAATTTATCAATGCCAATATTATTGTCTGTAACTGAGAAATTGTTTTTAATTTTTTGATCAATATGTAATTAATTAATTTTTAACTATGGAAGGCTAGTTGTATGTATTGTTTGGCTAAAAATTTCTACCACATTCTAGCCCCCATAAATACAATTACATGTATAGATATATATATCACAATTTTGCACAGATATAGCATAAATTAGAAAGGAATGAACGAAGAAAATCAGGTTGGTGCTAGTGATGATGTCGGTACGCTTTTACCGTTTTTTCTACAAAATCTGTTTCTTCCACTCGTTATGGTTTCTGTCAGCAATAGTTGATAGGCTCTTTCTCTTTCCTCCTTTTTTTAGCTGGATGTTAAAAGCATGTGAATGTTTGATGAATAAAAGGTGCCACTGAACATTTTTACAGTTAAAATGTTCAGGAAGAATTTCAAACTTTCAACTGAAGGTCAGTTAAAAGGGGAAATTGGAATATGTGAGAATTTTACACCTAGATAAAAAAAGAAAAGGCTGCTCTGGACAAAGTCTGCAAAAAAAAAAAGAACTGTTTTCTGAAGTCTGATTTGAGAAGTGAAGTAGAAGGAAATGTTTCAGGAGACTGAGTCACTGTCAACTATACTTTGTTTCACCAAGACTTTGTCAGTTATACTTCGTAGTTAGACAAAATTAAAATCGTCTTCATCCTGCACAATAGTGTAATGCTAGAGTAGGCAAGGATCCTTGCCTGTTAAAGCACCATATTGTCAATTAGCAAGCATCTTCTTACATCAGCCGCTTAAGCCAAAGTTTCAATGAATCACGAGAAATGAAAACTGCTCTATCGGTGTAAGGATGTATACAATAAATCAATATCTCACAATATATTGCCCAGTCCTAGTGTCATTTTTAAACTGAATCTGGAATGGTTATTAATAGCAATCATCAGAATAGTCATAAAATACCTTTTCATTAAGAACTCTCTTACTCTATCTTTTTTAAAGCAAATACCCAAATTGTAACAAATTAAGGTGCATTAAGGTGTTTTAAATGAATTTTTATCTTATTTTATTGATTTAAGTGTTAATTTATATGATTATTCGGTTATGTAAAAAGTCATTGAAGTTTTTTTACACTTTTCAAAATCATGATTATATAAAAATTAAAGGTTAATCAATAATGCTTGATACCTTTTATTTGATGACCTTTTGCCATCGCACAGTAAGCAGTTGCCCCACTCATGGAAAAATCTGTCTGTTTGTGCAAAACTGATAAAGGTGCAGATTTACAGGTACTGATCTGAAATTTGTTATTCCACACAAGTTTTGAAGAATGTGAAACAAGTGGAAGTCTGATGGCAAAAGACTATGCCTTTTTTGTTGGGTGACATAACATGTCCCACCTAAGCTCTAATAATTTTTGACAGGTCGGCAAAAGGGGGAGTGGTCTCTGGTTGTCATGATCGAACATTACTCCTTCATGATTGATGAGCTTCTGATGTTTCCAGATGGCAGCTTTGTTCAAATTGTCTACAGTACAGATCCAAATTGATTGTTCTGTCTCCTCATGTGAGCACACAAAAAACTCACTCTTTCGTTCCCACCAGACTGAGAACATAACTTTCCTCTGATAAATTTCTACTTTTGAAGTTATTGGTAACGAATTACCAAAACTGTTAGCACACTATATAGTTGTAAGCAATCCACTTCTTATCAGCAGATGTCGTTTGAAAAAAAATTATTATCCTTCCCCCATTTGCATATCGCAGATGTTGTCAAATGAACTTCTTCACAAGGAACTTAAATTTAATGCTTGCTTATGTATCCCAGTTACTTTAGGTTAACGTGAACACTTTTTTGATTGATCTTCAATGTATTTGCAAATTCTTGTATCATGCAACATGGGTTTGACTGAATCAATGTCTTTATTTTGATTGGCCTTGATGTTCTTCACCACCACAAACTGTACACAATTCTCCAAAGCTTGACAAAGTAAAACAATAAAATAAGGAGAAAATAAACAGTTTGGTCTACCATGTTCAATGCGCTGTCAATTCTCCAAAACTCAACAAAATCAGTCAGCTTGTTATTTACAATGGAGCTTAAATTGTCAGCTATCAATGACATAACAATTACTATTGCAATGGCTTTGAGTATTTTAGAAATTGCATTACTGCCAAAAAAAATAAATAAATGATGTTTTATTTAACCTAGTACAGACGTGCCAACCTAGCAAAATTAACATTCAGGAGTTTCCCTAACAAGAATTCAGGAGATTTCAGGAGGGGTAAAAAAAGGTGCATGGTATGCAACATTTGGCACTTCTAAGGAATTTTAAGTAAAAAATTTATTAAATATAAGAATGCAAGAAATTTTACACACTAATAGAGCAATAATTGTTTAAAAATATTAAATGAAAATAAAATAATTAAACACAGATTAGCAAGAAAAACTTGCGAATGATACCGCACTTCCAAGGAATCAGAATTTATTCAAAAGAAAAACATTTTATTTTTATTAATCGATGTCAAATAGATAAATATATTTTTCTCTTTCATCTTCTGTTCACTGATATGCATGTGCAATGCATTTTCCCCACCCCCTCGTAAATCAAACAGCAAACGAAATCATCATGCCACTCCTTTGAGTTTAACGACCTAAAAGAGAATGAAGATCTAAAATCTTCAAGGTCGCGGAAGAAATGACGTTTCTCTGGGTAAACGGGGAAAAAAATTCTTCCCTTCCTCACATTTTCCTCTACTCAACTTCAAGGATTAGTCCAGTTTCTGCTTTTTTTTTTTCATATCGTTTTAGTTCAAAATGGCGGGAGAACCGAGCAAATTTTTTTTCCGGATTATCTGGATACCAGATAAATGGTTCTCTACTGTATGCATGAAAAAAAGAGTTGCAGACTTAGCTCTCCGCAATTAAGTTTTGCTAAAGTCATTGGTACATGATTTGTTGAAATTGATCCATACTTCCGTTTCGACTTAAGACATCCTTGAAATTTTTTTTTTTTTAAATATACGAAGACTAAACGAATAATTGATATCACGTTGCTAGTTTACGAGCTTGTTGCCAACCGTGGAAAAATACGCATTAAAAACTATAAAAACAGCAAGATACAATATCAATTCCAACTATCGAGAGTACGAGTTTCCCCACTCCTGAACGGACGACACTCGATAACGACATGTGACGTCATTGCATTCAACTCTACACGAAAGAAGAGGAAGATTTCACCCGCCCCCAGTGTAAGGGGGCGGGTGAAATAGGAGTGTTAAGAGGTAACGTTGAAGAGGGGGGAAAATAAAGCATGTTCAGCTACGCTTCAGGCAGATGGTAGTTTGATAAGAGGGGATGGAATTCAAGCTGAAAGAAAAACTTACTTTCGCACTCGCGGAAAAATTAGGTAATTTTGAGTTTGGTCGTCGATCGCAGTAAAATTCGGGAGTTTTTCAAATCAATTCCGGAGGGCGGGAGAATAACTCAAAATTCGGGAGACTCCCGCAAAATGCGGGAGAGTTGGCACGTCTGCTAGTATATAATGAATAATTGGATCACTTGTTTCAGAAGGGGCACAATTGATACATGGTTATAATCTCCTTTTTTTTTCCCATCAAGTCAGTTAAAAATGATAAAAATTGGTAAAAAAAAATCTCATCAAATATTACTTAGTATGTTAACATCAAAATATTCTATTCAATTTACATAACTAAAGTAACTTAAGTTCTAAAATATGACATAGGAAAAAATAACTATCTTTTACAGATGCATTTGGACAGCATATACAATTTCAAGATTTAGGAAAGACAAAATATCTGTCAGCTTCATATTTTTTATTACTTTTCTTTCCATTGCTTTAAAATAAAATTGTAGATTTTTCCTAATTTGTTAATAATCAGTATGCAGGATAATGCTTGCATAAAATATTTTCAATTATTTTACTACTTGAACAAAGAAATGCTTAAGAAAATGAAATATAATGCATACTGTCAATTTCTTCATCTGCACCATATGTAGCAGGCCAGTGTTCTAACAGGGCTTGAAGCAGTAAACCACCTAAATTCACTGAAATAAAATTGAAACAAAAAAATGCTGAAATATTGAAAAAAATATCATGCAATGAACATTAAACACAAAGGCACAAGAAACATTACGCTATTTTTAAGTACGACATTACAAGATAATAACTTAATTATCAAATATTAGGTCTACCATAAAGTTCTGTCTGATTTTAAAATGTAACAAATTAATACATTTCTCATACCTTGAATAAACTTTATTGCATGATGTGATTGCCATCATTATTATGACTCCTTGCCAGCGTGATGGCAATTTGTACATCCCATTTTTAAAGAGATCCTTATTCCTGGAGGCAAAAAATTGAATAAATGAAAGTCAGATCTCGTTCATTTTTGAATTTTCTGTCCTGCAAAAATTTTTGTAAAGATAAAGACAAATGATAATCAGACGGTTCTAGGTCCAGAGAGTATGATAGATGCGGCAGAATTTCTCAGTTTAGCATTGTAAGTTTCTGATGAGTTCCAAATGCAGCATGTGGTCTAGCATAGTCTTGAAGCAGTATGATTTCCTTTCTATTGAATAATGGCAGCCTCTTTTTGAGGATTTCTGCTTTCAAATTAGTCAATTGCTGACAGTACAACTCTGAATTTATATTTTCCTTCGGCTTTCAACAGCTTAAAATATATTAGTCCTCGAAAGTGTTCATATACAGTACATTCTCTAACTCAGGCTCAACTTTGGTTTAGAGGTAGGTCTTCCGGGTTAACAATAAGCCATTCTTCTGATCGTGTTTTCTTAGGTAATCCACTATTCATCCCCAGTAATCAATCAGTCCAAGAACTTATGTGACACCCATCTAAAATATTTCCATACCAATCTCAGTTTCCAGATATGGTCAGGAAACTAGGAGAGACCAGACAGTATCTTCGCTGATCAGATGATCGCCCAGAGCACAGCTTATTCGAATGGTCAGTTTTGAAATTTTTCAACCCCCGATCTGCATTTCCCATCAGAAACTGTACCTTCACTAAACACTTTTAACAAATTTCTACACGCTTTTGTTGCATTCCTCCCTTGTTGGAATTCATTCAAAATACAGTGGTGCAAATGAACTTCGCCAGTAGCTATGAAAAAATGATTGCATCTCACTTAAAACTAAAAGGAATCATCTTTAATTTAGTTCATTTGCTTGGTCAGTGTATATACATTCAATGATAAAAAAAGGAGCCAAATATGCGGCAAATGATTCGCACATACCAGTTGAAAATTATCGTAACAAGAACAGACAGAACTTTTTAATAGACTTAATAACCTCATATAACGAACACTCATTCGTAAAACTATCCATAGTAGTAAACAAAAAACTCAAAAACAGGTAGCATGATTGACACCAGAAAGTTCGAAACAAATGGTAAAATATTTAATATTGTTTTTAATTCAGAGATTATTTCATTTATTACTACTATACATTTACATCAAAATGTTAAGAAAAATTAGTATATTTATTGTGTACAAGAGCAATTAATCCATTTTCATTGAAATCATTATACAAATTTTTGTTTCTTAAAATTTTTTGACAATACCAAAATCTCTGTTTCCATTAAGAAAAAAAATATTTTGCAATTTTATTAAAACAAATTTCCTCTTCAAAATATTGTTTCTTCAAATTTTTTACTTTTGTTTTTTCATTAATGGTTAGTAAAATCAAACAGCTTTTGAAACATATTATTAAACAAGATAAAATTAGGGCCCATATAGCCTGGTTGGTAGGACGTTGGGCCTATGTTCGTGAGAACAGAGATTTAAATCTTATCGGTCGAAGAATCCCTGTGTACTATATGGTGACTGGTGCACATTAAATCTATTGGGGTCACAAAGCCCTCAAAGTTCCCATAACAAATCAATTCCTCTGTGGGTTCTGAATTAAGAGATTGATCATTCTCTGGTTCAGGTCAAAATTACGATTTGTGAATGATTGAATAGCGTATAATTGGGTCCTCCCTGTAAAAGAGGCTGTGACGTGTGTGTGGCTGAAGTCTTATTCTTGGCCATAGATGACACCAGTGAAAAAAAAAACAAGAAACATACCCTCCGCTTTAAAAGTTCACTTGATTTCAAGCAGGCTTGTTGGTATTGGCAAGTGGCATGAGTAACAAAATAACATATGAAAATTACAGCGTATTAAGAATACGATGTAATACATTAAACACTTAGCTCCAAAAATTGCTATAAATGGCAAGTGGAAATTTTATAACAAAAAAAAAAAAATTCACGTTTGTAATTTTTTTTATATAATATTCCTCGAATAAATATTTTCAAATCACTATTTCTAACAATCAATTATTTAAAAGCTTGAGTTAACAATTTCCTTTGATGCAATGTTAGACAATCTAGCCTAAAAAAAAACTGCAATAGTAAGATGACACAAACATGTAGTGTATAGTGTAAAAAATAAAAAAGATATCATCCTGAATAACCTTCATTCTAATGATTGGATTTTCACATACTACGGCTTAATCTCAATGGTTCCTGGGGGTGACTTCAAATGTGCTAATTAATTAGTGCTAACTAATAAATAAATATAGAAATCAGACACAATAACACACTTTCTCTGAATAAACCTAATTTTATTCTATATTTGGTTTCCAACAGATAAATTTTTTATACCATATTAATCTATGTATTTTCTATAGTGAAATCCAAAGTTTCAATTGTTTTTATTAGCTGAGAAAAATTAAAATGAATTATTAAAATAAAAAAAACTTGGCAACGATGAAAAAAAAAATACTTAAATGGAACAATTCATGACTAAATTTGGTAAACTTACAAGGAAATTGACTTACACAAGCCTATGATAAATTTCATTCCTGATTTTTGGCTGTTTTGATTCAATATTGTTTTCTTTTTTTTATTATAAAATACCATGTTTCTTTTTAACTTGTATGCAAATTTATAACTAATTTAGTAAAGGGATTTGAATAAAATATTAAATTGAACAAATGTAAAGTTTTATAAAAACTTGTTTTTGATTGAATGAGGTATGCAACTGCTATTTTAATTTTAGTTTTTAATTTATACATTGCACAATTGATTCAATAGAGTAATGTGCATAAGTTAGCATTTATTACAAAAAATATATTTATCAATTATGAAATATGTATTTTAATAACTAAATAATAAATATATAAATGAAGATATTAGTTTTGCAAAAGGTATCTTGACATCCTCTTGAACCAAACTCTTGTGACATCAACGATTATTTGAAATATTGTTGATGTTTTAAAAGTCACTACAAAGAAAATAAAGATGCTGAATATAAAGTGCTGTTGAATATGTAGACAAAATTTTTAAGCATCTTTAAATTTCAGAGTATTTAATATATTGTCCTTAATTTGAAAATTAAATCATTATAATATTACCGTATTTTTCGGCGGAAGAGACGCGGCGATATCGAAAAAAAAAGTTTTTTTTTTCCTACATGCGGCGCTTCCGGCGAAATATTTTTTTGTAACAAAAAAATTTGTCAAGGAAAGTTATTTAAGATCAAATAATTTCTGAGAGAAAGACTATTAAAAAAAAATTAATAATTAAGTCGACGAAATATTCGCCCATATCACGATCTGCTGCAGAACATCGCCAATTCTTAGTAAACTTTCGGCAGCAGCCTGTAATAAAATAAATAAACGAAATAATAATTTTAAAAAAACATCGCATATGGAAAATTTTTTAAAGGTATGCATCTTGTATCCACCCCCAGCATAAGGAAAAATCGCAAGCTAGAAATCTATTTAGCGCCATGGCAATTGTAATTTGAGCGAACAGAAAAGAAAGAATAGGACCCTATAAATCCGACACTCACGGGACTGACGAAATGCCGAACTTCGGATCTCTTTGGGAAATTCCAATGTGGCCCCCAAATATTACTATAATTCAATTCCACTGTTAATTTCAGAAAAACCAATAAATTTAGTCAAGTTTCGATCGTAGATTATGATGGGGTGAATTTAAAACTGGCCCATCTTAAGAGAAATTTTACTAATCAAAATAATAATCTATATAATATAATCAAGAAGAAATAATCAGAATCCTATGAAGAAGAAATAATCGTTTCTTCTTTGGAGCTAGATCATAGCTCTCATTTTTTCTTTTAGATAACATTTTGTTTCAACAAAAGACGCTTACCTCGCAAGGAAAAAAAAAAGCTAACAGGGAACAACAAATTTTTTTTTTTTAACAATTAATGCTTAGAAACTAACAATGAATAACAACAAAAAACTAATAACGATAAAAAAAAACAAGCAAGCAACAATTAACAAGAAAAAATAAAAAACGACAAAATAAAAATAATTAATGAATCGAATAAAAAACCACAAAAGGGATAGAATTCATTTTGTTGTCCACCTGGTAGTTTCAATGTCAACTGGGTGTAGTCAATTTATGGTCAAACAGAGGAGGGAAATTTGGGGGCAAATCAGTAAAGCACAAGCACAGCTGTCAAGATTGATTGATCAGTTTTTTCCAACTTCCATTTCTTTATTTTGTTCATTGGAAATGCAGGTGTTTTTACTTCTCACTTTATTTTAAACTGCTTTAGAAACAGATGCTTCCTTTGATACAGATTTATTATTATTTTTTTCAAGCTACTTTTTTATCTTTAAAAGATAAAATAAAGTAAGTTACATCAACAGAATGAAATTCCAAATAAAAAGAATATAGCTGATTTTTTTTGTCTTATCAATATAAATTTCTTAAAAAAAAAAGAAAAAGATTAGATCAGATTAAGTGCTGAATTTTGGAATGCTGGATTAGGGGTCCCTTACCCTTTTCTTTTCCCCAACCCCTTTAAAATATAACTGATTGATTCCTCCTGAACAGCTCCAATAGAAATGACACGTGGAGGAGGTGGGGTACACCCCTCTTTTAAACATTTTCTTCTCTCTTTCTAAGTTGAGTCACATTGGGTTATTTCCATTGAAGGAGAGGGCATTCTATCCACTAAAATTCCACCCACAAAGATTGTGAAAGTGAAACTTATTTCTCCTTCGCTCATTCCTTCAGAATTTTTTTGGGGCCTGCTTAGTTATTTCTTATTCTTGTTATTATTAGTTATTTCGTTATTATTAGCTGTTTCGTTATTATGTATTAGTTTTTCCTCAAATTCCTAACGGTAATAAATTTTAAAATCTTTCTTTTAATAAATTTTTATTTTATTTTTCTTATTACATTGTTTTACGGATTTCTTTAATCAGTTCAGCCTTAATTCAGCTACTGAGCATATAAATATTTTTTTGCTGTTCTTCTGCTTTTTGGCGCGGTGCCAACTGGTAAGAACACCTTTATTTTATATAGTTTTGTTGTTTTCTTTTTTTTTGCTGAAAGAGAAAACTTTTTTTGTTGCTTTTTTCTTTGCTGAAAAAGAAATTTTTTATTATAATTTAGAAATTAAAACTTTACTTTATGAAATGCATAAAAAAATGTAATTTTTTATTATACAGACATTCTAAATGGTAATTTAAAGGTCTCTTCTAAAAGGATGCTGATATGCGGGGTACCGCCATTGCGGCGCTTACTATAAATTTTTTTTAAAAAATTTCATTTTTATCGAGGTGCGCAGTTGCGATGAAGCGGCGCTATCGCCGAAAAATACGGTAATTTGAAAATTTAATTTTTAATTACCTGGCAATGTGTGATACAAAGAACTATTTAACCAATTATTTCATTATATTTTTACATTTTTCAAATTTGCTATTTTATGCTTTCCACATAGATTTTTCTGATAATATACTAAGCTGTTTCGTTTAATTTTTTTAGTACTTAAATTTTCTTTTTTTTAAATTACACTCGTTTTAAGGAATTGTCAAGCAGTTAACTGATAATACTTTAAGAACATTTTGTTACAACAAAATTAATTTTTTTTCAAAATGTCTGACTGATAGTATTAAATAAGTGCACCTTTTTTTCTCCTAGAATGAACAAACAAATTATTTATTTATTTACTTTATAGTTTCCAATTTGTTTAATTTTTGAAAAGTAAAAATAGATTAGTGCACTCAAAAAAGCACAATTATTTGCTTTGTTTTTCAAATGAACAAATTTGAACTGGAAATTTATTAAACTTATATTTTAGCTCTGTGGCAGAAATTTTTTGGACTTACTGCGACAAACCACTCTATATCTTTCTGCAAGATACTTTTAGAAATAACAGCTATGCATATTACTAGTTTTAAGTAACAGAAACGTGTTTATAAAAAAGACTATTCAAATAAAAAACTGCATATAATTTTTTCAATTGAATGCATATTAATTTTTTTAATTCTAATATTATGAACGATATTCTCGCATTTTGTAGGATGAAAAAGCATTTATTATTTCTTTTTTCACTTTGTGTAAATCATGATCACTTTAAAAAAAAAAAAAAAAAATTACAAATAATGAAATCCGTAGCAGTAACTATTCCAAAAAACTGCAAGAATCAGACTCTTTAAAAAGGGGTTGCTAAACTCACGCTCATTTTGAGATTCGGTTGCTATAATAAATAATATTGAATTAAAAATATCAGACTTTAAAACTATGCGGAAATCAAAAGCAATAACTGCAAAAAAAAGAGAGAGAAAAAGACTGAGTCCTTACGTTATAAATTAAATATTCAAATGCATAATTCAAATTTTCCATATTGTCAGAAATATATTAGGATATTTAAAAACCATGCGAAAATCAATATCAATAACTGCTGAAAATGCACTCCAAACACTCATAGATTTAGGATACTATCAACATAAACTGAGAGTGCCAAAAAGTAATTAATTAAATTGCACTACAAATGTACTGCATTGATTAATTAATTATTTTACTTAAATCTGAATTTATAACAAAATCCTCACTCAGAGTAAAATTTGGTGTTTTTTTAAAAATAAAAAATGAAAGAAAGAACATGATTCCTAAAGATAGTTATTTTTTAAACTTTCGCAATTTCAGATTTTCCTTATTTTCATATTATAATTTTGAAATTTTAGCTGAAGTTGGTCATTATCGAATTTCTTTTAATTTTCAAATGACAACAGAGAAAACTTGAGCATTTCTATCCCCTCTAATTTGCGAGAAAGTCATCTTTGAATATAATTCTGGAGAAAAAAAAGTCTTTCGAAAATTTCTGCAGTGAAGAAAGATTAGAAAGGCAGTTAAGATAAAATTTTGGTTTTCTTTAAACCAAAATTTCTTAATTCACTATTCTTAATCCTTCATTATTTTCAAATAAGAATAGAAAAATTACGAGCATCTCTTTCCTCTCCAATGAGCAGAAAGACATCTTTTGAATATAATTCTGGAGGAAAAAATGTTTTTTTGAAAAATTTTGCAGTAAAGAAAATCAAAATTTTTTACTACCCAAAGAAAAAATCTCTCTGCAGGGCCTCTGCAATAATGTCGCCAAGATTCTGCCACTGGGTATATTACGCCGTTAAAATTTAAGAAAACAAAAAGCTAAAAATTTTTTTTTTTTATTAAAATTATTTTACAAGATATTATTACAGTATTATTTGTTATCTGGAAAATACTGTTAAACAGCAAATACTAAAAATGGAAAATTGTAATAAGATTTCAAAGCCGGGCTACGTTTAAAATTATTAATTGATTTGCTATATGTAATAAGAAATACACCATTTTCGAAGCTATTACAATAAAAAAAAAGACATGCAGATAATGAGAGGGTTAATATACTTTTACAGAAATTATAAATACAAATTTTTCTTGCTTTTTGTCATAAGAGAATAAGAATGAGGTAGCTCCAAGGAACATTCTCAATAATTTTGTTATTTATAGAATTGAAATCTGTTTGAATAAAACATAGTATTGCTTAAAAGCTAAAACAATGTAGCTATTATTTATTTATGCACATTCTATTAATTTGTAAATAGCGGTATCAAAGATAAGGATAAGTGTTGGAACTCCCATTTACTATCAATGCATTCAATTATACAGCTGAACAATTTAATGTTACAAAAAGCAAATTATTTAATAATTTTAAGCAAGAAAGAGTGCTAGCATTAAGCAATAAAAAAATTTTACTGCACTGATTTTTTTAGAAAGTTGTAACTAATTAATATTTTTTTTTGAATCAGAGAGCCTATGATATTATCTTATGCAAAATTTATTTTGATATCACGTGAAGTAATTTACTAAACTGTGTTACTAAAAAAACAAAAAACTTCACTGACTTTAAATAGACTTGACAATATAAATAGACTTGTTTTGAGTGCTCAAAACTAACTCCACAAGTCATTGACTACTGTTGAGTCTTGAAAATGTGAGCTTATTTTTGAGCTTGTGAAACATGTTGACATTTATTCTCATTTTCATATTTTTTTAAAGCCAATGAAGTTTTTTTCATCCTCAATTATATGTTACAATTGGGTCTCAATCATTTTTTTATAAACATTTTATGCTCGTAAAATTAAACATCTGTATTTTAATATTTTAACAGGATTCAGGTTAGGACCACATGGTCCTAAAAAAAGCAAGAGATCCGTGGCATATACATTATAACTATGAAGTTTTCTTTAGCTTTAAAATTTTGGAGCTAGATATTTGGAGTTAATGAAATCGAACATTCTGAGTTTTGTTGCCACCAATTTAGGACTTTAAGAACTCTGTTTATAAAAAGAGTATGTATATAGGGATGGTGAGAATCACAAAATAAGTTTATAAATTAAAAAACTAAGAAACCATAATCGCACTATTAGGTGATAAATGTAGTTTGCAAACGTAGTATGTGATTGTAATTAAAGAACATGTTGAGCAACATTTTATGGTGAACATGTGAAAATAAATTATAGAATGTATAGAAACATCAGGACGCAATTAGCAAATCATCTTTATCCAAATAAAACCATGTAACCTAAATAATTGGCAGAATAAAGAGATTTTTTAAACAATGAATCCTACAACAGACAACATATTATTCTTAAAAATTGCTAAAAATTTCAAATAACAAACAATGTTAAAAATTACATATTAAAAATAAAATATTTCTATGTTTCTAACCTGCCACTTAACATTCCACCTTAACATTAATTGCCACTTAACATTAAATAAAACCTTGTGAATTATAATTATAATACCCTCTACATTTTTTCATACACTTTTTTGTTGCTTATATTAACTTTCTTGCCAAGAAATCTTGATCAAAGCTGTAAAAATGATTATCCCTAAAATTTTATAAATAATTACACGCTATGTAAATTTGATTTTAGTATGAAATCCTCAAATAAATAAAGTGAAAATAATGCAAAAAAATACAAATAATAGCAAATAAAAAGTTCATGAGCCCCCCTATTTTGTGGATCAGGATTCCTATGTTAAAAAAAAACATGTTTATTCAGAAAAAGTTTGTTTTTGTGTCTGATTTTATAATTTAAGGAATAGTTAGCATTAATTAATTAGCATATTTGAATTAACCCCAGGAACCATGAATATTGAATCTTAATAAGTGGAAATGGGATCATTAGAACGAAAATTATTCAGAGTGATATCTTTTTTATTTTGCGCACTTTACCTATCAATAGGTTTAATTGTAGAACAAAACTGAATTTACCTTTAGGATCATTGTTATCATTTAAATTCAATCCAAATTCTTTGGAAGATACCCAAGCAGCAAAACTATCATGTTCATCGAGGTGAATACAGAGTAACTAAAATTATTAAAATAGATAAAAAATATTAAATTTTTTTTTACATGTAAATGCAAATAAATAAATTTTCGACTTAAGATGAACATAAAAGTCATATTAGAGTGCTGATCATTTTGCAACTATTTACTTATATTATTATCAAATGTAAGTACAGGGTTAAGCTTAGATTTAAAATTAAAATTTTATAATTAACAAAGCTTCATGAATTTCAAATTACAGATATGCCATAAACTATTATAAATATATAGCTTTTCATTGTTAAAGAGTATTGAATGATACGTTTTTATTAAATATTAAAAAAGACCAGAAACCACTAACACAGATGTATTGTCAAGTCACTTGATGTATTTCAGTTTATAATGATACTTTAAGTTACAAAGTTTCAATGTTTGTGACTGTTTATTGAATCAAACAAATTTACTTTAACTTGCAAAAGTGTTCTTTCTAAAATCAGTATAAACTAAAGCATACTTTTTTTTGGGTAAAATTTTTCATAATATTGAGTCAGATTATTGATGCTGTTTATTAATATTGTGACACAACACATAAAAAATCGATTGAATCTTATTTTCAAGAGAACTTTTCAAAGTTAATTAAAAAGATGGGTTTATTAATAAAATATGAATGCACATCTCAACAAAATGTATAAATATACAGAAATGGGAAAAAATGCTTAGTCATAAAAAAGTTTGAGAGAAAAAAAAAATCAGTATGTAGATCCTGACAAAAATCTAAAGATAGTCACAGCATATGAACAGTAGTTGAAGATTTATTAGAGTAGTTATACTCTAACACTCTAAGTACATTTGCCCAGATTGCTTATTGGAAGAGCTTTCCAGTCTTATGAGTCACCTTAAAAGTTATTACATTATGAGAGTGAACATTCAGGAAACTTACAACAACTAAGCTTAAAAAATTTAATATCTTTAGAAATTATATATATTTATATATATATATATATATATATATATATATATATATATATATATATATATATATATATATATATATATATACTTTTTTAAAAGTTAATTATTTATTAGTGATTATTGAATTATTGCCAAACATTTATTATCATTCTATAAATCTAAGCATACATTAAATTTTATATTTTCTTATTTTTCCAAAGTTTGCTACACTTTGTTACAAATTGTCCGATTTTTATGCATACTGTTTTATGGACAGTTAAAAAATGTACTTTTACTTGGGAAATCATAACATTTATTTACAGAGATGTTCACTTGATTTGGTACAAGGGAATTTTTTTTTTAAGTGGTAGCTAAATGTATGATTTTTAGTTTAGTAACTTCTTAAAGTAATTTTGTCCACCACTACATGAATATAATTCAAATGAGCAAACAAAATGAAACTTATTTTCACTTAGTTTGTGTTAAGATTTTAAAGTTTTGGCGAAATTTAACAATATATTTCATATTTTATTTTTCATTTTACACCATCAAGTAAAATTCTTTAAGTAAGAAGAGCAGTTGGCACACCTGAATTCAACATATGAAAGCAAATAATAATAAAGAACAATCCTCATGCTCAAAATTATGAATAAGCAAAATACAGAATGTATTCATAGTTTATAAAATGGAAATGCATAAAACAGAATAAACTTACTCCTGTTTTTAAATCTACACTAAACCAATTTGGGACATATAACAACTTAAAATGTTTTTTAACTTCAGCTTCAAAATCTACTTCGCCCATGTCTTCAACTTTTCTTGCCTAAAATAAGCAAAGAAAACATAAAGCACTGTTCAGTATAAATTAAATTTAATGTGAGGTTAAATGACACTAGGTCTTAAAAAAAAGAAAGAAAAAAGACATGCTGTGCTACAGCATTGTTCAGTGTGATCCAAATACAGTATGGGACCCTCAATCCGGCATCCCGAAATTCGGCACAAAATCCGATCTAATTTTTTTTTTTTTTTAAAGAAATTTTTATTAATAAGAGAAAAAAAAATCAGTTACATTCTCTTTCTATTTGGAATTTTACACTGTTGAAGTAAGTAACTTTATTTTATCTCTCTCTAAAAAAAAAAAAAAAAAAAAAAAATCTGTGTCAAAGGAAACATCTGTTTCTGAAGCAGTTTATAATATCTAAAGTCAAAGGGAAAAGTAAAAACACCTGCATTTTCAATGAACAAAACAAAGAAAAGCAAGTTGGAAGAAACTGATCAATCAATCTTGACAGCTGTGCAAGTGCTCTACTGGTTTCCCCCCTTTTTACTCCTTGGTTCCCACATTTCCCTCTCCAGTTTGACCATAAATTAGCCACACCCTTTTGATAATGAAGCTTCCACATGGGATACAAACTGAATTCTATCCCTTTTGCTGCTTTTCTTATTTGATGTAAATTATACTCTTTTTTTTATTTTATTAGTTATTAACTGCTCGTTTTTTTGTTTTGTTAATTGATAGCTTGTTTTTGTTTAAATCGTATTTAGTTGTTAGCTTGTTTTTTTATCATTATTTGTTGTTAGCTTACAAAAAATATATATTGTTATTTCTATTCTATAGATTACAATTTAATTAATGAGATTTCTTAAGATGGGTCAGTTTTAAATTCACCTACTACGATCAAAACTTAACTAAATTTATTGGAATTAATTAATTTTCTGAAATTAGCAGTATAATTGAATTATTGTAATATATGGATGCCATATTGGAATTTCCAAAAGAGATCCGAAATTTGGCAAATTTCGAAATATGGAATTTCGTCGGTTCCGTGAGTGCCGGATTTGGGGTCCTATACTGTATAAGAATTCATGACATACATATATTATAAGAATTACCTTATGGTAATTTGAGAGCAATAACAAAATGTAAGATTATTAAAAACAAAGAAACTAATATAGACTATCAATGTATTGGTTTTAAATAAAACATTTCATATACTACTTTGTCTAACACCAGGGCATGATTTAATGTTTTAGAAACAGTAGCAAAACTTGCTAGAGCAAAAAAATATTAGTAGTGAAATAAAGGTTTATACTACAGCGTAGAACCCCATATCCAAAATCAAGACTTTGGTAGGTCCGGAATATAGATTTTTCCAGATAATAGGCTTTTAAGGTAAACAAACATCAAAATATCCTTATTCCATAAAAAATAGCCATTAGAAGATAATTAACGTAAATTTCAACCAAGAATGAATAAATAAATGTGGTTTGCATGATACGTTACATTCACAGCTTTTGTTATAGATTTCCACACGGTTTTTAAAATCTCGATATCTTAATATGCCATTACAACATAACCCCAAATTTCAAATCATGCATTTCAGTTAGTAATTATTTCTCAATCCACTTGAATAGGGACAATTCTACAGTGAATTCACATGGTTTTGCTAATTGTTTTGTAGGTAGTTATTAAAATGGATTTTACATTGGTTTTTAGAATCTCAATGTTTTATTAGGATATTATTTCATTCAGCAAACTTTTGAATTCCGCACTCAATTATTAAGGATTCAGTCGCAATCCCATGTGGATTTACAATCTCATTTTTGTCAGATATTGCTACTGATTTTCATGGTATTTTAATGCTACAATCCATATTATACATGGGAAATTTCAAGGCCAGCATTTGTAGAATTACTTTTTGATGCACTAGACTTGTGGCCATTTCACATTCCATGTGGTTTTGTCAATCCAATTTCAAAAGTTTGGGATTTACACACATATCTTTAAAATTTCGATTTTATTTTTTTACATATTATTACACTCACTTTTCAATTACACTTTTGAATAATCACTTAATGACCTGCTTTAGTCATGACAATTTCATCGCAAATCCGCATTTTTTCAAAATGTGAAACACTGTGAAATTCAGTGCATGATTTTTGGTGGTAATAATTATTTTATGCGAGACGCGAGGAAAAAAATTACACATCCTTTTTTTTGCGCTGAAGTGAATTTTTTTCCTTCATATTGTAGCAAAAATTGGATTAAAATCTAACAAAAATCAGAAGTCAGGTTAAAAAATCGAAAAGAAATTAAAAAACTGAGGATTCTCATCACTGCATATTTTTTTTAAACAAATTGTAAATGCAAAAAAAAAAAAAAAAAATTGAAAAAAAGCTTTATTTATTTTGATTGTAAAAAGTGTCTGGTAAACAGATATCCGGATATGAGACTTAGTACTATAGTATCTATTAAAGCAGTATCGCAATACATTTTGTGTTGCAGAATATGTAACAAAATCATTACTATCTGACAAATTGCAATGAAACGATTGCTGATATGAAATGTTTATACTTGCTAACTCGCAAGAAAGTTAAAATAACATTGATTTATATAGGGATGAGATTGACCAAAAGGCAAAAAAGAGGAATTTTATAAAAGTGGCACAAAGGAACGTGTAAAGGAGAAAAAAATACGAGTTAAATAGTCAATGTGATTGTAAAGGGAAAACTTGTAAAAAGTAAGGAAAAACTGATAGTAAAAGCAGGCAATAAGAGGTTAGACAATAGAGAGGACAATGATAGGTTTTTCTTTAACTAACAATTTGCTACTTGCTAGTCGATGAAATTGCCCCCGTCTAACATTTCTTCTTTCATCAGCATGACATCCTAGTACAGGCCAAAGACGTCCCAACAAATCGTCTTAATCTATCTGAATCAGGCACTAGGTTTCTCAATTTATTGATTCCCATGGTTTTAAAATCTTTTTCCAGAAAATCAATTAAGTTGGTGTTTGATCTTCCCCTTCTTCAGTTGCCTGTAAAATTTTGAAAAGTCAGCTTCTTAACTGGGTCACCATCATCCCTTCTACAGATGTTATCCAGCCATCTTATTCTAAAGGATTTAATAACTCAAATTATGTTTGGCTTCTTAAATTTTCTGTATAACTCCTATACGGAAAATTAAGAATTAAGTTGGGGTTTACTCCTAATCTAGAACCTGAAGTTTTTTTCTTCTTTTAAGGTAGTACTGAATCCCCCAAACACTATTTTTTTAACAGCTCCAAAGATGGCTCTGAGCATTTTTCTTTCAAATATTAGCAGTTTATTTTCCACAATTTTATTTAAAGGCAAGCATTTGCTGCCATACAGTAATACAGTTTTAATAAAAGCATTTTGAATTATTAATAAAGTATTTTTTTAATAAATAAATTTAAGTTTTAATAGTTTAATATTTATTAATGCTAAATCTACAAATAAAAATTTATACTATACCTTAAGAATATCATATAACTGAACATGATTATCAGTGTCTTTAGTCAAAATGTGCCTTTTATCATTTAAGACAGCATAATGCCTAATGCTTGGGTTGCCTACAAAATCAATTAGAACAAGTACTTCAGTGAAAATTATTAGAATAATAAATAGCTAGGAAAGTTTTACTAAGCTCCTCAATTTTTAAGTACATTTAGGTAAAGTAAATATAAATAAATAGATAAGTAAAATAAACTTAAAAAGATTATGGTGAATGATACAAATGAAAAATGACCCAGGAAGAAAGAAAAACAATACAAATTATTATGCATGTTTTAGCACAGATGCAACCTGAGTTGTCCTAATACTTTACGAGGTATTAGCATAGAACAGTTCTCAGGTCATAAAAAATAGCCCAGAACAGAAATAATCGGAGAAAAGCTAGAAAATGTTTTAAAAGTTGGGGTTTACTCCTAATCTAGAACCTAAAGTCTTTTTCTTCCTTTAAGATGGTCTTTAGACACCATCTTGAATTTACTGAAGGAGAGAGGGTCAAAAGGAGGAGAAACTTCAACTTTACAATCTAGAAAAGTGAGATACTGTTTCCGATGTATTTTTTATGTTGAGTTGAAACAGATAAAATCCTAGTTGATAGGATAAATAGTTAGAGTTTAAAAGCTAATAGGTAGGCGTAATGTATAAAAAGTACACATTTTGACTTATATCTGAGCACATACTATTCAGACAAATAAGATTTTATTTCTTATGTAATTTTCAGGCTACATCAAATGAACTAAAACCGAGTCGATAGGGCAAATAGTTTAAAAGTTGAAGGTTTTATGAATAAAAAGTACATTTATACCTTTCTGCTCATAAGAGATTGCTACTTATATGAGCATAACATTCTGTTTTAAGTTTAATATAGAATCAAAAAAGACTATATATAAATATATATAACTGATAGGATCAATAGTTTTAAGTTATAAGGGTATTAGTGTATCTAATGAATAAAAAGCACAATTTTTTATTTATACCTATTAACATATTTGATACTTATATCTGAATAGGTGAAGTAGTGTTTCCTACAAATTTTTTTCCCACTGGTTTGATTTAAACAAAAATCAAGAAGACCTACCTAATAGATTAATAATTATTAGGGTTCTGTGTGTTTAAAGGGAACTATTTTTTTTAACTTTTTGACATCTTTCAGTATAAAAATACCATAACTTTTAAAATATTTACTAATATAATACTTTTTTAACAAAAAATGCTTTCTTCAAAAAAAAAAAAAAAAAAAAATTAGAAAATAATTTTCAGTTTAAATTATTTTCAAGAAATTTGAAAAGACAACAAACTTTGTTTAAAGAGGAATTCTGTCTATATTAAAAATAATAATAAAAGAAAAAATTGCAGTTCTAACTAACCATACTTTAAAGAATATTATTTTACATTGTAGATGCTTATATTTGCCTGATGAAATAGAAAGATTATTGAGAATTCACTACTAATGTGATTTTTCAAAAAACAAATTTTTTTAATAGCTTTTTAAATTTTTTATTGAATTACTTTAAACCCAAAAAGTATTCAGGTCTCAAGGCAAATTAAGCAATTTTAATTTTATGAGTCAAAATACACAAAAATGGATTTTACAAATCAGAAAATTGTACTGAACATTATAATGTTATTCTGCTTTACATCTATTGATAGAAGTTCAGCATATTTTTTGAGAAAATTTTGAAAAAAATAAATAAATAATTTTTTTCCGCAGATTAAAGAAAAACATATATGTGTTTTAAATCGCCAACACATGAGTACAGCCTTATATAATTTTTTCATTATTGTGACAGGATATAGACCCGATTTTTGTCTAACAATACCAGATCTAGCACAAAATGCAAATCAGAATCATGCAAGCTTTCTTACAAGTCAATACAAAAGCATTAAAGTCTGGTTTAATGAGCACCATTATATTCTATCAAATTATATCAACTCCTTTTTGCTTGCTTTTTCACTTTTTTAGATTCTTTTTTAAGAAAATCAATACATATGCATTCTCTTTTGAATATGTAATAAATGTTTCTAGAAAATAAATAATATAATTGCACTGAATATTTCACGATTCATAATATAAGAAATTGTGGTTCAAATTTTTTGATAAATTACTCTAAACACATTTTACAAGTTTTTTCATTTGTAAACTAAAAAGGAAAATGTTTTTATATTTTAATTCATTCCTTCCTACATATAACTAGCAAGTAAATATTTATATTAACACTATAACTCTAACAATTATAAAATTCAATAAACATAAAAACAGTAACATAGTTTGCTTTCAAAATAATTATGCAGATGAAATAGAAATTTTTAAAAAACTGCTAAGAAAAATCATATGAATTTATTTAACTTTCACGAGTTTCTCATAAAAGGTATAAACATTTATTTTTTATTTAAAAATCACTATTTACTACAGTCAGTATTTATTTTATTACTGCTGGTGTTAGAGAAGAATAATGGAAAAATCAAGCAGCCTCTGCAAAATGATCTACATAAATTTAAATATACTGTAATTTATTTATATCTTGCCCTAGTTTTTTCTCTCCATCAACTTTCAAAAGGGTATATGTTTTTATTACGCTACTAAATACAAAAGATAAATGTTACAACATAAATGTATTTACCTTTAATTACATAATCAGCTTGCTGGTTCTGAGGAGTTAAAATGTCTGCATCATAATCTTCCATTTTAGAGTTTCGATTATTCACCGGCTAAATATAATGTCATTATAAAATGAAAATTTAATGAATAGATTTAAGAGAAATTAAGCTCATTGCATCATTTACAAGACAATAGCAATATAATATTGGAAAAAAACTGCAATGTTCTAGAGCTATCTATCTAGTTTATTGCAAAATTTTATTTTAGAGATAAGAAAAGTTCAGAAATAGCTAATAAGTTAATGGTGAAGGAAGAAACATTGCAAGATTGAAGTTTATTGGTGTTTATTTTGGTGATTTATGAGCAATGCTTTTGACAAAATAATAAATATTTGGCAAAGTGTTGAATCAGACAATAAATATTTTGTCACTGAAAAATTAGAATCCTTATCATATAAAAGGTCTGCAAACACATGCTTAAAGATGTATTACTTAATTTAGTTAGGTAAAATTGAAGAACTATTTAAATTGAAAGATACTCTTACAAGTTACTAATTATTACATAAAGCATCTTAATAAAATAATCATGAAGGTGATAAAGATTCTAAAAAATTTTTACGCTTCAAATATATATAGTGCGTGTATATATATACACATATAAATACACTCATGTAAATACAAAGTGTTCAGTAAAAGTTGCCCTTTATGTATTTTTGAAATCCTAATCAAAAATGAAAACAGAAAAAAGGCATACACATTGGAAGTCGTAAATTAACCTTTAAGCAAGGGGAAAAAAAAGGCTATCGAAATCTGACAATTCACAGTACAGGTAGGCTGATGTAACAATTTATCAGGCAAGTGATAGTGGAAGGAAACATAGAGTTGAAAGGTAATTACTAGAAGCACCTTTAAGTTAAAGTTTCTATTTAAACCTTTAATCCGATTTACAACCTTCAGTGATTTTATTTCTTTCTCTCCTAAAAATTTGCAACTCCCAAACTTTTTTGTTTTCACTTTAATAATTTCATAAAAATACATAATAAAGGCCATCTTTATGGAACACTTTCCAGTCATCCATTCATACATGCATACATACATAAATTACTTATAAATAAATGAGTAAAAATCGGCCTAAATGTGTTTTTATTTTATAAATAGTAGAAAATAAAAAACTTAGATTTAAAAGTTAATAATGAAATCTCTTACATTTAAGAACTTATATAGATAGCAAAGCTGAGTGGATGAATAATCTAATCAACATTTGAATCAATTTGGGTAAATTAGCTTTAAAAGTTATACATTACCGGTTTTTGTCGATCCTCTCAATCTCTATGTCTTTAGTTTATCTGTGTAAGTATTACACACAAAATATTTGGGGTATATTGATTTTCCCTCATCTGTTTCTAGTTATTAAGCATTTTTAATGTTCTTCAATAGATATGATTTTATTACATCCATTGAAGCTAAAATTTAAGAGCTTCAATTTGAAACAAAAGGATATCACAATTCAACTAGCCTCGTTTGTCCAAAAAACCATTTAAAACCAATTTGTAGACTTTGAGAAGGTATCACTTTACTGGTATTGATCTTTAATGTTAGCAAGAATTCATAAATAATAGTAACATAATTTACAAATTATAGTAATATTATTCATTTCATAATAGGATAAAAAACTTACCCAGTTTTTAATATTAGAATCTGTAGTTGCAACCCATAAAGAAGAAGAATCTGGAGTCAAAATCATCTATAAAAAATATTTAAGATAAAAAAAAAGTTTAAAATAAAATGTAAAGAATCCAATAAATAAAATACTAATTTAATCAATTCTTAATTGAAATGGCATAAGAATAATAAGTAGAGAAAAAAAGCAAATTCTATAGTGTTTCCTTTAAGTCTGACTTTTGGCTAAATGTAAGAAAAACTAGGATCAATATTTCAAGAAAAGGTATTCGATTAGATAACAACAGTTCCAACTTTTAACTGATAGTTGCTTCTAAAGTCAAATGAAATAAAAAATATTACAGTAACAGCTTAACTATCTGAAACCTGAGGGAATCAGCATATTCTGGACATGGGAAATTTCAGAATACTTAAGGAATACTTAAGGAAGTTTTCAATTCTTAAAACAAAATTTTAGTCAGAACTTATTTTGGGATGATGAAAGAAAAACGATAGAAATGCTCTTAAAAAATATTAATTCATCATTAAGCACTGCTCTACCGTAAAGTGCTGGACTTTGCGTGCAATTCAAAATTGTGACAGCTTATCTTCGGATCATCCTCAGGGATGTTTCCCAGACCGGCGCCAATAGCCCCTTGCACAGCTATAGTGAGACGTAAATGAACTACAACAACTCGTGCATCAACATGAAACAACGCTCCTTTCTGCAATGTGGCTACGGACATGGTTGTATTTTCTCATTTTAATTTTTTGATGCATATTATGGGAAAAACCTGCAAAGCACTGAAGCTGCAAAACATGAAGCGCGAAATGGCAAGGGAACACTGTGCTTTGGTATAGAGTTTCACAGTTATTTAAAGCATTCCCAGAATTTGTATATATAGACCCTTACAGTCTTAGAAAGTACTTTTTATAAGGATTTGTAAAATCAAAGTAAATTAACCTTTTCCTTTAATTTAAATTATGTTTGCCACATAGAGTTTTTGTTTTTTCATTGCACATCCTCAACATTGGGAATCACTGTACTTCGCTTGAAAAAGCAGGGTTCTTTAGGGACTCATATTTTTCATCACTGCAATTTTGCGAAGATATGCCACAGCATTATGATTTAAAACATTAAATTTTGGTATGTTAATATTTACAAGCAACTTAACAAGATTTTGTCTTTTAATATTTAATGCTTTGGTACAACATTAATTTTAAAAAAAGACAGATGAGGAGAAAATAATGCTTAGCTTGTATAATAATGTTCAACTAGCTAAATAATTTTACTATTCAAAATAAATGAGAATTTTATGAGTATTTCTAGTTAGTATTTTATGAAATAAAATTACCAAAAAGTAAAGGAAATCAGTATATTCAATTAAAAAATCAACGCAAACTAAGAAATTTTATATGCAAAAATAAATGAAAATCAGCAAATTTGAAATTTGTTAATTAAATATTTAAAGACTTACAGGAAAATGACATCCTCGAATTTTCTGAGGACACACGTATACCAGGAAGAACCATAACAGTATAATTATTAAATAGCAATACGATAATAAATAATATAATTAATAATACAAGCTATATATATTAAATAGCACTTATTTATATCTATATTAATTTATCATATTGTTTTTATTCATTTGTTAATACATAATTCTAATATTTGTTTAATTTAAATAGTATTTATACTTTTATCCAAACATTAATTATTTTCAGAAATTCATTATTTTCTAAAATTTAGTATTTTATTATAAATAAAGATTTTAGTTTTACTAATTAATTTCTAGTATTAATACTTTACATTGTATTTATATATGTAAATTTAATTAAAATAAATAATCTATTAAATTATTGTACTTTTAAGCACATTGAATGGTAGTCCACAGTGTCCCAAGTAAAGATGGTCCACTGTGAAAGCAAAAGAAATAATACTGAAATTTTATATTGACCATAAATATGCAAATAATTTTTGAAAACAACAATACTTCTCCATCAAAGTTATTCAGTACTTATAGGGAGTAGTTCAATCTTTATAACATTAAAAGAACTTCAAGGTGGAAAAATTACTTTAGGCAGCTAAAATATAAAATCTGCTCAAAATGACTGCCTTGGTATTTCACATGTAGTTTTTTTACTTGTATACTTCATACGAGCAAAAGGAGTTGGATAGAAATCAATTTAAAAGGAGATGGTACATTGTGCAGAGTTTTCCTTTGTTGTTTAATATATTTTCATTCAGTTAAAGGAAATGATTTTAGGTGATCATACATCAAGTAATATTTAAATTTACAGTGGCTCCCAAAAGTGTTCGCACATTTATGACTTTAATTGAAATAGGGCTCTATTCATTAATTAAAATAAATATTTCAAAATGGGTATTAAATTATAAGATGTATAATCCCTTTCTGCAAAACTCCAGGGAATACTTTAAAAACAAAACATAGGTTTATTTTTAAGAAATCAATCGTAAGTAAGAAAAATTTTACCTCATTAAAGTCATTGTACAATTAAATGTTTTTAAATTTCAGAATTAATATAGTCCATTGCTTCAATTAATTATTTTATTTATTAGCAATTTAATATCCAACTTATGGTAGCAAAATTTTATTTTAATTTTTGCTTGCTAACTCCATGATATTTTCTTTTAGCACTTAAAAATGGTTTGTAGTCGTAATAATACAACAGACAACATTTAAAAGTTTATTATTTGTCACCATAAGAGGTAAATCAGCAATCAATTTAGCTAAATTAGTTTATTTTGTTCCATTTCATTGTGTAGTATGTGATAAGATGCTTAAAACAAGGATTTCATATCTGTGTGATCAGAGATTAAAATCATAAAATTTGAGGAAAAATTCATAAATTCACATTTAGGTGTTGTAAAAGTTTCCGCTAAATTTAATCAAAAATGCACAGCTCAAATTTTCCCCAACAATTTTCAACAAGTTCTCAAAGAAGCTTGATAAAATGAGTGCTGAAAAGAAAAAAGTATTTTTTAACTCTTTTACTTGCTAAAACTGGTGCATTTTTGACACCTCTATACCATATAAAACACAAATTATCATCCAGAAGCAACCAAAGAATAAGTAAGGAATTTCGTGAGAAAAAAATACTCACTTTTAAGACTGGCGCTGTCTCCTCTCCAATTAATGCTTTAATTTCTGTATTTCGTAGATCAATTTTAAAAATTTTCCTATCACGTCCACCAGAAAAAGCAACAGTAAAGTTCTCATTTGTCTAAAGGAATTAGGAAAAATTTTTAGAATTAAAAACAGAAAAATCAAATTTATATGAGCAGTTATGAGAACATTAGAAACGCTATATTTTTGCACAATTATGTGATTATTATGACATTTTACAACAAAAAATAAAATCCTGTAAGTGAAAACGTTTTTTGATATATGAAACTGATATAGCTGCTTTAGTTAACACAAGTTAAAAATAATTTCTAAATAAAAATTCGAAATTTAAATCTTGAAAGATTTTAAATTAATGAAATAATAAGGAAAATAATCAAACTTGCACTCCATAAAAGGCTTGTCAAAAACACTGATTTTTAAAAAAATTTGAATTTTTTAAAATTTAAATTGTTTTTCTTTAATTTAAATCAGTATTTTTAACATTTATTAACATTTACTAATCAGAACTCAGATAAACTGTATTAATAAATCTTTATATTAACTAACTAAAGTAATAATAATTTCAAACTGAAATTGTTAAAATTATTTTAAAAATAATTATTACTAATTAATCCTTTAATTTTTTAAAAATCATAGTTATTCTTTTTTTCAAGCTAAATACTGAACTCTTGTGAATTTGAAAAGACAAAGATCGAATTTCATAGTTAGATATCAAACGAAGAATTAATAGAATTAGATCAGGAAACATAAATTCACTCAGTCTAAATTATTCTTAGCAGAACAAATACTTTATACAATAACTATTGTATTGCTCGAAAAGTAATATAATTTTTTATAGTCAGAATACTTAATTAAATTTTTTTTACGTTTAAGTTACATAATCAATATATATTTCAGCAGCAGATGTAGAAAGCTTGTGAAAAAAGTTCAATTGATTCTCAATAGTTTCTGGTTGAGAACCTTTCAAATAAGGAAAGTGAAAAGAAGCATTTTTAGCATGTTACTTTTTTGCTGACAATAAGGTAAAAATGCTGTTCAAGCAAGAAAAAATTATCTGATGTGTATGAAAAAAATTTATTAAGAGTACACCACTGCCAAAACTGGTTTGCCAAATTTTGATCTGGTAAATATAGGGTTATTCATAATTCACCATGCTAGTTGAAGCTAAAGAGATATAAAGGCATTAATTGATGCAAACCAGTGAATAACAATTTGTGAGGTCGCTGAGAGATTAAATATAACAAATTCAACCATTCATGATCATTGAAACAGCCTAAGGTTTAATCTCAAAACTTGAAATATAGGTTCTTCATGTTCTTTTAGAAAGAAATATTTGCCGTTGCCTTGACGTCTGTGATTTGCTTCTCAAACATTAAGAAAATTATAAATTTTTGAAGCGCATCATCACAGGGGACGAGAAATGGATTGCCCACAACAAAGTTCTGGTTTCTCCAAAATTTTTAGACAGTAAACTTTTACTTCAAATGAGGCTAAATATCAGCCAGATTAGTTTTTCTGGAAAGAACAAAAATTCTTATGAGCATGGTATTATTCTACCACCACAAAGATGGCAAAAAGTAATGGTTCAGAATGGACAATATATTATTCAATAAAATATTTATTCACGATAAGAAAATTACTTTTATTTTCATAAAAAATAATCACTTTAAGAACAACCCAATATATAACAATTCTGTTATTTAAAAAAACATAAAATTAAAAGGCATAATTGAAATATGCTTATTAAACAGAAACAGATTTTATGCACATTTAGTCAGTTTTTTTCCCTTTAATTTGTCAATTTTGAACATTGGGTAACAATTTACTTCTTTCATTATTTCTTTATATAAAACTTTTAACATCATTAAAATCCAATGTTGGAAAAAAACATAATAAATTCTAAATATATCTTCAAGAAGTATATTCATATCAAAAATATTTTTGACTTAAATCAATTATTTCTAAAATAAAATTCAGCAGGTGATTTAAATCAATGATCAAAATCACAATGTAAATCATGCCAACCCTGCTCTATAATTGTTTTAAAATAATATCAAAAAGTTACGATTCGTTTTGGGAAGAAAATACCACTCAAATTCCAAAGAAATTAAAAATAGTTAATGCAAATACTATTTTTTTAAAAGACAACAAAAAATAAAAATTAGTCTTTGAAAGATTTAATAAATTTAACAATAATTTATGCCTATTATATACTTAGAAATAAAAAATTACTAATAAAAAATAATAAATTAGCTTATATTAATAAATAAGCATCACGCTTGTGCTATTGACAAAGGGAGGTTGGAAAAATGTTTCATTAAATATTACTTCAAGTCTTATATAAATTATAAAATAAGTATAGAGGAGTAATTGCAAATGTGTTATTCATTTAAGGTAGTTACGAAAGTTTTTATAGATTGTTTGAAGAATGCAGGTAGGAGACTGACACTAGAGAGCTATTTTCTGCCAAGCTCTATGCATTCATTTACTCAATCCTTTATCATTAAGTTTATTTGTAGTTACAAACACAGAATTTATAAATTTGATAATAATAACCACAAAAGTTCAAGTTTATGGTCTATTCTTTACAGCTGAAAAAATTAAAAAATTCTAACCACCTTCCCATCAAAAAGGTCCAAAAAAAAACATTTTATGCAATAAGCTAAATGAATTTCCTTTTATAAATCAATCTCAGTACGTAAAATATTTTAACATAACATTACTAGTAACAAATGGCCCTTTAAAGTGTTAAAGAGTGAAATTATTGTATTTCAAGACAACATGATGGAAAAATGTTTTCCTTAGTGTTAAGTGAAAATTCCTGTGTAAAGTGTTTTCATATTAACTACAGTCCCAGACCAAATTATTAGACGCACTATAAGATTCTATGCAAAATCTTAATTATCAGGTGATACTTTACAGCTTTATTGTTTTTACGAGATTGCAACCGGTTTGCACTCATTTACATTCGTGTATCAATTGGCTAGATTAGACAATAGGTAATATAAATTCGACGATAGGATAAATTAGATGATATATTATATAAATATGGAAAATTTATTATATCAGGTATAATATTAGTATATTATAATAATTAGTCCAAATTATTCAGCACACAGTTGTGTTTTAATAATTACATGTTTTGCACGAGTGTATATGCAATACTTTTATATTTAAACACACATGTAATTGGTTTTAATTTAGGAGACTTTTAATATACTTCCTGTTTGCATTAATATATTGCTTTTTATAAACGTATTGCATTACAATGTTAACTAATTGATACACGAGCATAAACAAGTACAAACCGGTTTCAGCCACATCAAAACAATAATGCTGTATAGTATCACCTGATAATTAAGATTTTACGTAGAATCTTTTATAATAAATTAAGCTAAATAAAAAAAATAATAAATCATAAAATCCAAAGAACTTAAACCCCATTTAAAGATTACTAATTATAGTTTTTGACAAAAAAAAATTCCTCCAACTTAAATCTCTGGGTTTCCTTAATGTTATAGACACTTTTTAGCATCAACATTCTTTAAAAATATATACAGTGAATCCTCTTGTTATGGACCCTCCTGCAAAACAGATACAGACATATTTTTAATTTCCCAGGAATCTTCCATGGATAAACCATTTTGTACATTCTCCGCAAAGCGGATGCTTTTGTAACCGACAGTCATATTTGCCCTGAAACGTTATTGTCTATCTCTTCAAACCGGAAAATACTTTTTCTAAATTTGAAAAAAAAAACAACCTATTTCTGCTTTAAATTGTCAGAAGAAAAATTCAACTTTTCATTATATTTAAAGCATATAAACTTTTTGCTTTGTCCATAACTGAAAATATTGTTAAGTTTAGGTAACTAAATCAATTCCTTTCTTTAAATAGAAAATTAGAAATTTCATTTTTAATAAAAAATATTTTAGATTGATGATCAAAATTTTCAAGAAATTAAAACAAAACAGAAGGCACAATTCAATCCTCTTTCAGAAGCAATAATTCCTGGAAATTCTTCCGAATAAGCTTGGTTGAAAGAAGTCAAGTATTTGTTATTAACTTTTTTTGCCGCCATTACATATTTCTACACAAAAAACAAACTAACAAGACAGAAAAACGCATAAAAACAAACTCAGATTCGAAGTCGCTGATATTGACTTCACTTCACTGTATAACGAAAGCGATCGGAAAATAATTTTTCAGCACATGCAGTGAACGTTCTTGCTTTCGAAAGAAGCCAATCACAAAGTATTTACGAAGAGAAGCCCAACTCATCAGATTCAGAAAGGAAAGGAGAAACAACGTTCTTGATTGGCCAAGACATACGGAAAACGTCGCAACTCAGGACCAGCATTGAGACTGAAATTAATGAAAACTGCGTTCAGCGTTAAATAAGTGGAAAAAAACGGAGATTTTCGAGATAACCCAGGAGGAGAAAATAACTTGTAAAAAACCAGAGTCTCCGGCCAAAAGCAGGAGGGTTGGCACATCTGAAGTTTAAATAAAAAACCTTGTAGATAGTTATTGTAGATTATTTATTTATTTCCATATCTTTGAAAATATTCTAAAACCAATTTATGGTGTTAAACTTCATTATTAGGGTACCCATCCTTTAAACGGACAACTCTCATATACGAACAATTTTTTCAGTCCCAAGAATATTCACTTAACCGTGGTTTCACTGTATAAATAAAGCACCACTTTCAAATTTTACATTTAAACCTTAAAAAAGTCTTGAAACTTTTTATTTACAAAAATATAGATCACATTAAAGAATTTTATACTGCTTTAAAAAGACAGAATCTCAATAAGTAACTAACATTACACTGATATTATTAAAATAAGCATAAATGTCGTAGAAAAAAGATTTATGAATGCATTACAGAGTTGCTATTTATTATCTCTATATTAATAAATTCTGTAGATATTATATACATATATACATATAAATACAGAAACATTTTCTAAAGAAATTAAATGCATTAAAAAAGAGAACAGTTTCATACTTGTAAGGCCCACACACCAACATCGTGAACTCTTATAGTTGCAACACATCTTTGCTGTCCCAAAGACCATAAACGGATAGTTCCATCAGAGCTTCCTGATAAACACTAAAAGGGATAAAACAGAACTAAGCTGAATTAGTTAAACTATAAAATGCAGTAAAGTGTGTAAAAAAAATGCCAACTAGAATAACTTCTACTCTAATGATTGGATTTACAAATATTAAAAGTTAATTTTAATAGTTCTAAACGGAGACTTCAAATATGCTAATTAAATATAGAGCAGGAGCCGATCCAGACTTTATTTTTATGAAAATATTCTTGAAAAAAATTATTTTGAAAATTTCCTAATGAAAAACATCAAGTTTTAGCAATCACTATATTTTATGTTTAAATAAAGATATTTTTAAATGAGTATATGCAGTAATTTAAGAAAATATTTATTCATTTTTATATTTCTTACAATGCTTTGTTAAAAATACTTATATTTTGTTGTAAATGAAAATTGGCTACAGTAAAAGATGCCTCAAAGAATAAATGAGGGCAAAACTGAAAAGAAGATCCATAATAGAAATCAAATAAAATTTAATATTAAATACCTAGTGATTTACTTAAAATGAAATACACTGAGTATAAGAGCACTGGCTGGTGTTTTAAAGGTCCAAGAATATGGAGGAAGCGTACGTTTGGGGAGAGTGTCATGAATACATTGAGTTTGCAGGGAGACTGATAAATGAGCGGCAACCATGAGTAAGAAAGGGAATTTTTCAAAGAGGTAGAAGACACACTGTAGGCTTCTCTTGGCTTTTCATACTTCAATGCGCTGTGGGAATATTTTTTGCATGCATGATTTCTTTTCATTCAAATGCAGAAGAGAGGGGTATATGGAGAGCTTTCTTCGAGTGTTTTTGTCTTTAAAAAGTATATTTCATGTTCCCACTTGAATTCGTTTTGAAATTTCGAGAATACGATGTGAACATTTGTGTGTGGCCATTTTTATGAAATTAAACTTTGTGAAGGGGCCATCTTTATAAATTAGAATTTTGTGAAGTGGCTTTCCTTAGAATATGAATTTCATAAAAAGGCTGTTTTTTAGAATTTGAATTTCTGCCTGGATTGACCCCTGTAGTACTAATTATTAAATATATTAAGAAATCAGACACAAAAACATACTTTTTCTCTGACAAATAAGTCCCTTTTTCAAAAGATTTGGCAAAATATTTAATTAGAGCAAATAGATAAATTTTATATGTGGTTAATCTGCAAGGACCTTGACTTTCAAGAACGTAGTATAAGAGTTTAGTCATTATTTTTCATTAATAGTTGACTACAAATCTTTTTTTTCCCTAAGAGATTTAAAGATTAAATCCAAAGAATGTCAAAATTTATAAGACATGTTATTGATAAAATGTGGTTATGTTTCTGCTTTATTTTATTTACTTGGTTTTATTTCTTAGTTGATTTAATTTCAATAATACACATAGGTAAGTATTTACATAGAATAATGTGTTTAATAATTATTCAGTATATATTTCAATTATTAAAGAATAAAAAGTGTTACCATACTGGTTTTAAAAAAAGGTATTTTTATTTTTTCTAAAATCAAACTTTTGTAACATAAACAAAGCTCTCCTCAAATAGCATTTTAATGTTTCAAGTCTTTACAAAGAATAAAGATGAAATATGGAGTTGCCAAACACACAACCAAAAATTTTTTAAATACTTCAATATCCCATACATTTTCATTTACATCTTCTTAATATTTAAGTTTTGATATTAAATTTGTATTTTTCAGAAATTAATCAACCAATTGCTCAATTATATTTTTCAATTCAAACTGAAATACTTTATGTGACCACATAGATTACTTTTTTCATAATACACTAATCTATGTTTTATTATTAGTAGTACTAAATTTAAGTTTTTCTTTGAATTCAACCATCACTTTTAAGTGTTTGCCAAGTTTTTATTATTAAAAAAGGAAGAAAAAAAAACTTAGAAGTCTAGTTGGCTAAAGATTTATCTTAAGAATATTTTGACATATTGTACAATTAATAACATTTTGACAAGTTAATCAGTGTAAAATGGCTGACTGATCTTATTAATCAAGAACACTCTTTTACATGAAGCGAAAGAAAAAAAAGATACAAAATTTATTAATACATGTTAGCGCAATAAAAAACCTACAACACCTGAAAATTGAGAAAAAGTTTAACTATTATTTATTCAAAATTATTTTTGTAGCGAGTGGTAGCAAGAATGAAATGCGGTAGAAAACATTGTTTACCATCATACTACTGAAGCATTTAAATATTATAGCAAAAGTAATTTTGGCAAATAAAAAAAAACCTTGTAAAATGTAGTTTATTAAAACATGCCATAAAGTATACCTTAAAATATAGGGAGAATAAATTTTGGATCAATGAATAAAAAATACATGTTTAAAAAACTTTCAGTGCACAGGGAAAGCAACTTGTTAAAAAAAATAACTCAGTCAATAACTATTCAACTTTAATTCCTGGTGCCTGGGGTCCTTACATAGGGTGATTCAACTTCGAACACTTTTAGACATCCTTAAATTTTTTAGGCAAATAATAATAATAAAAAAAACAATTGTACTATATAGATTTTTTTTAAGTTACCGCAACTCATTATTTTTTCAACTTAAGAGCCTTTGCCCTTGCCTTATGCAAATTAATTTCAATCTGATGCAAACTATTTTAATTAAGTATATAATATTTTAATTCTGATCAAAAGTTTTCTGTGATCTATTTGTTAGAAAATCATTACTTCTTAGATATAACATTACCTTTATCTAGTTTACTCAGCCTGATATATGGCTTAAGTTCATTATTTTACAAAAAGTATTAATTAACCAAATACTACAATAGTTCAACTCACTAACAGCAAAAATTAAGTATCATTTGATTATATTAAATTCTACTAAATCAAACCTTCGGCAAAATATGATTAGCAAACACAAAAATTTATATAAGCCATATTTTTATGTTATATTATAGTAATATAAAAATAACTTGTATTAAAAAAAAGAACTTAAGTTATATTATGAATTACCAAACATACATTCTTTCAATATAGAACCATAATTATTTAAGCATAATTGCATTATAATTAAATTCAAATCTATCATAATATAATCATTTATAAAAAATTTTCCTCATGATTATTATCCAAGTTGTATGTATGCACAACTACAGTACAGAACCTTTTATTCAATATCCAGCAAACCGGAAAATATTTTCCTGCCGTTTTGAATTAAAACAATTTAGACAATATAGAAGCTGAGTATATGGAAAAATGGTGAAGTGGGTTCTTTTTCTACTTGAGTATAAAAAGAAAGCTTAAATATTTCTTTCTTAGCCTTGAAGATCTTTAGGTCGGGAAGAGAAATTTTTAAAAATGTTCTCTTGTGTGTCAGAATCGGTGATTCTCCGATAAGCAGCCATTATTCAAACGTAAACACACAAAATGGCAACACACATTTTGGGGAGGGAGGATGCTATATAAAAAGCTTTAATAAAACTTTTTATATTATTTCTTTATTTAAATTCTCTTTGTTAATTCATTGTTCAGAGTGAAATCCATTCACATAATTAGTGAAATTCATCATTCTCTAAAAATGAATTGAAAAATAAAGTAATTATCATTAGTTTTTCCCTTAAAGAAATAAATAGTTCTGTGGGAAAACTATCATATTGTATGGACCTATTGTAAATATTGAATTACCCCCTATAGCACATGTGAGTGAAAATATTTACAAAAGTTTCCCTTTAAAATCCCTAAAATATAAGATGAAGCAAAATGTTTTTAGAATGAATTGGATGGTCATTCTGTGATCTGAAATAATTGAATAAAAGATATCTTTTCACCTGCGTGCTTGCTTTATTTCCTTGCTCAGCCAAACAGCATTTCATATACAACACAAACATGTATATTATAATACACAAATACATATATCTATATCATTTTGTAATTTTTTTTCTTCCTATTCAAGCGGTAAGATTAAATAGTGAATAGCTTTAGAGATGGCATTAAAATTTATAATTTACTCTTTAAAATATTCCTCATATTCAAATATTCCCATTTTTTCAAATAACTGAGCAATTCTGAAAACTGCAATTAATGGATTTTCTGTTTTAAATAACCTTTTTTTTTTGTTGAGATATTCAATTATGTAAAAATTAAACAAGCATGAAATTTATAAAAAAAAAAAAAAAAAAAACTTCACAGCTTTTAAGAAAGTAAGTCCTTAGAGTAGAGAATGTTAAGTGTGATTTACAATAATAATAAATCAACATCTTTATCACAAACTGCAAAGACATTTGCAGAAGCACACCAATAATAATACACTTTCAAAAGAAGAATTTCCCCATAAAAGGTTTGGTTTAGGCAATTCAAAAATGCAAAATATAGGTCATTATAACACAAACCTTGAAACATCAGGCTTTGTATTCTATAGAATTTTTCATTTATATTTAAACTTACCAACTAAATATGGCAATATTAGTCTGGAACCTTTTTTAATATTGAAATCTTTAAAATAATTCTTAGATACAATGACTTAAAAACACAAAATATGCACTTAAATATTTATTATTTGTAGAAAAAATTGAAATTTTTTGAAGAAATAGAATTAATAACAAACAAATTAATCAATTTTGGTTTGCTTAGCTTTTGAAATTTTAACGATTTAGCAAATAATAAACAAATAATGTAAAAAGTTAAGAACTCTTGCTTATGTATAGAAATTTCTTAACTGTAAAACTCACACTTACAAATCTAGTATGGTTTATGGAGTATTGAGATTTAAAAAATTTTGTTATATAAATCTTCTACTATCAATGCTTTTTTCATCTAACACAAAAAGTTCAAAAGTTTTTAAAAATTTGAAAAGGATAAGAGGGTACCTGAGTTCCATCCCTGTTGATAGCTAAAGCTTTAACATTATCTGAATGACCTTTCAGTTTCATCATTTTCTGACATGATCTTGGATCCCAAACTCTTAAAACTTTTTCTGTAGATCCAGAAACAATAACATTACCAGATGGATTCATAGCCAAACTATAAATACTATCTTTATTACCAGATAGCGAAGAGGCTGAAAAAATTTCAGAAAATTAAACAAAAAACAAAATTAGATTTGAATTATAATACTTTCACATAGCTTTATTCATTAAAAAACCAGGCCAAAGAAACAAAAAATCAGCTAAAGAAATTTTTTCTACAATTCCTTTAATTTAACATTAATTACGAATCTAAAAATCTGTAAAATGTCACATTCCTCTTTTCAGCACGTAGAATGCTCAAAATTGTTAATAAAAAAATTCACAGATAAATATCATATAATAAAGAAAAATCACAGAAAAAATCATATAATAAAAATTACTTTGTAAAACAATATATTATTTTGTCTCCCATATTTTAATCACCTATCCAGAAACTGTCCAGACTTGTATAATTCATAATAAATATAAGTACATTCAAATTTAATTTTCTTTTAAACTAACAATAGCTCTACCTGCACTAGATCTCTGTATATATCTTTCTTTAAGCACAATTAAATTTTTACTTATTATTCACATTTTAATTCATTTATCATATATGTGGCCACACAGATATATGAATCTACTGTTGAGGCTTGTCTGGAGCTTTGTAAAGCAAAATACATATCCAGAAAAGCCTTTTATTTACTCTGCAAACCACAAAAATATTTTAAAATCTTATTTGGAAGTTTACGTTTCAGACAAGATGAAAATAAAATTTTGTAAATAGGTAATGTTAGATGCTAATTAAAATATAAAAGGAAAAATCTTCATGTATTCAACTTTCAACTCTTTACGGCTAGCAAAGAGAGGAGTCACCCCCCCCCCTGCAGAGGATCAAAATTGTAATGGCATATCATCGAATCATATTCAGGGATGTTTCCCAGATCATTACTAATAGTCCATTGTGCAGCTCTAGTGCAAAATAAATAAAGTACTACTACTAATCTATTTTAAAAACCTTAAATACTTTTACTAGTGATAAATACTTTTGCTAATAGTTAGAAAAATTAAAATATGTGATATTTTCAATGTTTTTCTAAAATAGAAGTTACAAAATCTTTTGAAAAAGTATACATTACTTACTAGTAACTGTATTATTTGAGGCAGTTAATGCTGTCAATGTGTTGACATCCCATAAGAAAATAGCTCTATCCAATCCAGCTGAAGCTACTTGTTCGCGATCTTTGGCATATGCTAATGCTTTAACATAATCCTGCATAAAGTCAGTAAATTAAAATTAATTAAAATTTAAAAAAAAAAAAATTCAAAGAAAAATGAAATAAAACACATTATTAGAGAAACATTAATTTATAATAATATATATATATTGCAGTAAGAATGCCAAAGCTTTGTGAACTAACAATAAAAAACTGAAAGACGTTATATAGAGAAATATATTGTCTAGAAACTTTTGAATACTAAAGTAGGTTTCTGACACTAATTTATATTATTCTACAATCAAATGTAACATAAATTACTGGCAATGAATATTAAATAGAAATTTGTGTAACTAGCAGGCTCTGTCTCTTTTTGCCAACCCCTATCAGATACTATGATCGTTGATAGCCATTGCTCTTCAACCCTCGGATCAGTTTTAAATCTGCAATAAATTATCGATAAAGTAGCAAAAATAAATAAGATTTATAAGTGGATTGACATTTCTGACACAATGAAGAAACACAGCTTTAGAATTTAGAAACTCAAAAACTAATAGGACATTCAAACAATGTCAGACAACAATGAACAATGCAGGTTTATCTTCAAATGTAAGAGTATGAGTCGTGTCGGCAGATAATTGTAATTACTGCTAATAGTTTTCATTTAACTAAAATATGTGGCACAAAAAATAACTTTGTTATAAAATAAGTAAAAAACTAAAGATCTCTTATTTTAATTATGTGAAAGACTAAGCGCCCTTGCTCACCAATCCTTGGAACTACTAACATTTTTTTTTTTCAGAATGCTACACTCATTTATTTTATCTGTCTTAAAATTAAAATAATATACAAATGTTAAAGTCGCAGAGTATGCGGTTACAAAACATTATAATTTTACTGCAATTAGTTTTTCCTTTACATCAAAAAATCATTAATAAGAACTATTTAATTTCTCCAAAACTAATTTGAAATTTTAGCAAATTGAGACTTGTTACTCATTTTCAGACATAGAGTATGAGGCTACATAAAAAAAAAAACTAAATAAATAAAAAAATAATAATTTTCCTAAAAGTTTTCATAAACTGAATTATGCAGAACAATTTTTCAAAATAACTCAAAAACTAATGACCTAATATCAAAAACATTTTAATATCAGAATTTTACGATGGATGGCACATGTGCTGCACATCATAACACACATAAACCAAGACAAATCTTCCAGAAATTCATTCGCCAAAAACTCCAGCTGAAGAATTATAGCTTAAATTGTGTATTAAGACTTAAATTATGAATGTTCTGTGGGTATTGCCAAAAATAAATATCTCTTGCCATTTAAATTATTACCATTTCTTTAAATGATGAATAATTTTATTTTTCAAAATAAATTTCAAAAAGGAACTTCAATTAGTTAAATATGTACCAATAAATGCTGACATAATGAAACAAAAATTGTTCAACAAGGACTGCACACAAATAGTTCAACTCCAAACATAATTTATTTCGCAGCAACTTAGATTGTTCTGACATATGTGTTCCATTTTTCTTCATTACTTAAGACTGGGTAAACTCACATGTATGTTGCATAATTTGGAGAGTAATAATTTTGTAATATGGTTAGTAATTTAACAAAACATTTCTTTTAATGTATGGTTCATTATTTTTCCCCATAAATAAAATTATTTAACTTATTTAAAGCTTACCTTATGAGTGCGCAAAGTAGACATACAAAAGCCTTTATGGGCATTCCAAACTTTCACAGTAGTATCACTTGAGGCTGAGATCACTAAAAAATATTAACAATGAAGCAATTTTAAATTGACTTTGAAAATATTTAAGACCTTTTAAATTAATACACAGCTTAAAATTCAAATGAGGATTTTTGGAACTGAAATATGTTTAACAGTGTCTAGTGTGTAAGTGCCAAGGGTCATGAACTTTTTTGTACCTATTACCTCTTTACATTGTAAAGTTCCTACCAAAATAAGCAAGTACTTTTGTGTGTCTTGATTTGCTGTCATTGTTCTCTCATGCAGTAAATTACAAGCTATAAGCAGCTACACAGATGACATTTTATTTAAATTATGTAAAATTAATATTTAGAAAGTTAAACAAACAAGAATTCGTAATTTGCAGCAATTCATTTCCAGAAGAAAATATATATATCTGTAATAGAAATCTATTTATAATACAATTAATTGACTTCATTTTAAAGAACTTAATCAATAGAGGAAATTTTTAGAAATCAAGATTGCCATATTGTCTTAAAGGTTTAAAGAAATAGAAAGTTTTCCTTTAAAAATAAGCTACAATGATAACACTATTTTAAATTACTATTTCAGTGCAATAAGGATATATCAAGTAGCGAATTGAGGCTTGTATAATTTTGTCGTTCAGCAAACACAAAAGCGTCAATCAACTGATGTTACTTGTCAATAGTTTGTGGTTTGTTTACTTACGAGCTTTCTGTTCAGGATTTACACTAAATTTCTGAAAAAATATCAGAGTTTTTTCTGACTCTCCAAAGCAACAATTCATAGTATACTCAGTAACACCTCATTTCAGTTACAAACATATAAAAAACAAATAAATTATAAACTCAGAACAAAACAAATCCTTAATGCAACAAAATAAAGTAAATATACATCAATACAAAATTGTTTACATTCCTTTAAGCATTTATTACAACAAGCAACAAAACACACATGGCATTCAAAAAAATATTAAGATTCACTAAGAGCCTTTTTTTAAAAAATTTTAAGGAAAAGAAAGAAAACCATGAAAATTTTACTCTTTTTCAGATTTTTGTCCAGATTTGCTTTCTTTTTTCATGTAGTACTTTACAAGACATGAAAAGCTATACTAGTGATAATTCATACCACTAGTATAGCTTTTCATATCTTGCACACAGCATAACATAAAGTTGATATTTAGCAAATTAAACAAAGAACAATTTGCACCAATTTATTTCTAAAAGAAAACTTAAAAAATATATATAAAATCTATAGTAGAAATTTATTTATAATGTGAATAAATTATTAAATTTTAAAGAAAAAAAGTAACAGAAAGAAATTTTCAAGATAGGGCAAAATTAATTTCCTCTGAGATTTCTCTAATTTTTTAAGCTGAATTCAGACGTTCTGAGATATCCAGGTATTCTCTAAGCTTGAGGCCTATAACCCTGCTGTTTATACCTCTTTCGACAATCATGCAGTGGTTTGCCAGGGGGCAGTGTATAATGTCATTGTAAACTTGCCTTTTTTTATTATTCAAAAAAATTATAAAGATAAACAATACACGAGAAAAGAGCAGTGGAAAATACAAAAAAATAATTTAAAATTTTTCAATTTGACTTCAACATTGAAATTTTATTAATTAATAACTTTTAAAGACCAATAGACAGATATTGTTATTTTTTAATCTTAAAAAAAAAAATTGATTTCTCTTTGTTATATAGTCATTTAAATGCATGTACAACTATATGTGCTCCTCTACTATTCTTTTTACGTGCAGTACTCACTTTTAATATTTTTAAGTATTAAAATATGTGTATTATTCTGAAAGATATATTTAAAAAAATTAAAATAAAATTAAAAATAAAATGTAATTAAAAAAATCAGAAATATTTAAGGAAAAGATTTGCTAGGCATCTGCACCGATATGTAGCGATTTTAAATATATGTAGTGCTTTAATCCTTTTTTCACAAAATTATTGCTCGAAATTTTTCCTTGGTTTCTTCAAAATTCCCATGTTTTTCATTGTTTAGTTATTATTAGAATTCTCATGATTTTCTAAGAAATATCAATATTTTTACGGCACACGAAGTTCGAATCGCGGATTCAAGAAATCTTTGACAAGCTCGGTTTGCATCAATATTAATCCAAGTAGTGTTTCAATCGTTCGTTCGACAGTTATTGCCGAGTATTAATTTTCATATTAAAAAAAAAGAAACATATTCCAATGTTTTTTATTCAATTTTATTATATGTTAAACTCAAATCAGTTACTTTATTATTTACTTTTAATGTGACAATCTCATCGTTTTTTTGACTTTTATTATTAGTACTATAAAATTCCAGAGGTTTTTAAATTTCGGTTATTTCTCAGTTATTATTCCATCGACACACAAAATTTGAATTTTGCATTTAAATAACCACTTTTTGATACACTAAATTTATAATGATAGTTTCGTAAATCTATATCATGTTTTGATTATATTTTTGGCATTTACTGATATTATTTTTCATGAGGTTCTTAAATATCCTGATATATTTTTGACAATGTGGGAAATTTGATGCAATGATTCTATAAATATTTTTTTCGGTTGTTACAACTGATTTCCACCTAATTTTTAAAATCCAATATTTTTAATAGGATATTATTCATTACAACAACCGACTCTTAAAACGAAACACACATTTAATAACTCCTTTTTGAAGAGTTCAAATCGGGAGATTTTGCCTATCTTTTTTTAGCTAGTTATAGTTACGCATTTCATGATTATTAATTATTTCATTTTAATGTGATGATAATTTACAAAATGCACAAAGAAAGTGATCAGTGTGTTTTTTCCCCCACAAAAGGTGAGAATATTACCCATAATATTAGAATAAAAATGTAATACATATTAAATGAAAAGAGTTATGTACAATATATTTCACCTGAATAGGGTTTTTTTCCCCTTGTTTTTTTGTAAACACAACCCTTCTGTTACTTCAAATTAATAACAAGTATATTTATTTATTATTAGATATTCTGTCACAGGAGGTCTCTGTAGTGAGGATTGATCAAAAGAGTGTACACTGTATTACTTTTTTAAACAATTTGATGTCAGTTTAGATCTATAGTATGAAAAATTAAATTTGATTAGCTTGATTCAAAATTATGTGCTTAAAAAGTGTAACATTGTAAACAGTGTAGCAAAGTAAAAACTCACATAGAAAAATTATCAAAATGTTGTAGATGGCTTAATTGAAAGAAAGAGATTAAAAAAGAGTTTAAAATTAACTTACAATTTTTCCCACCACAGCACAAAACTATATCATTTACCCAATCTGTATGATGCTCCATGGATTGAATAAAAGGTTCCTATAGCGAAGAAAATCATAATTATTCAACAATAAAAGAAAACATTTATGTAACAGAACAGCTGTCATTTTGAAACAGAAAAGTAGTTTTTAATCAAAAAAAGAAAGCTGCTTTGAATCATTAAAAAAAAACTTAGGTATATAGCAGACATAAATAAAGTGTTTAATTAGAATAAGGATTATTATTAATAATTATTTTGAATGGATAATTTAAATGTTTCAGTGAAGGACACCTGGAGCATGACATAATGTATTTCTTTATCTGTTACTTTTATTGATACAGAAGTGCTCACAAACTGTTTTGCTTTCTGATAACCGAAATAACTTAGAAATAAGATAAACACAATGTTCATTAAATAAAATTATAATTTTTGTAAAAGTAAATAACTTAAAAAAAAAAAAAAGGTTCCAATACATCATATGTTAAATTCTTTACAATTAAAAAGAATAATGAAATTAATCTTCCATTGAAAAATTTTTTTTCTCCCCTTTCATGCCTCACTACTTAGTTTTAGCTATTTCTATCTCCAGCTCTGTACCCACTTGAAAAAAAAAGTTGATAACAAAACCTTTTAATAATTCATAGCAAATTTTAAAGATAACAACTCTGGTATTTTTGCTGAAATTTCTGATTAATACTTTGGAACCCAAATAATAAATGTAACCAGCATAGAAATTAGCACTGAAAATGCATTTCTTTAAAAGATATATATGCACCTACAAGTGACCTGTTAAGCTCACTAACTACAATAATATTTAACAAATGAATAGAACAACAAGCCAAATTTATAACTAATGATATGTATAATATAAGGATTTAATAGAAACACTTTCAATTCTCATGATAAATATCTGCGTTCTGAACAACATATTTTAATTTTAGTAAAATCTTCAGCCCAATTCTAATTTTATATTGTAGAAGATCACTTTTGTTCAACTAAAAGTTTCATTTAAAGTAAACTTTTATTATAGATGAGACACATGTATAATTTTTAAAGTACCTTCAAATTTCGAACATTCCATATTCTAATAATGGAATCTCGACCAGCCGAATAGAGGCGACCTAGATACCCATCAAATTGAAGAGAATTCACACCAGATCTGTGATATTTTTCAATTTCATCCCGAATAACAAAAGATACCTGTAAAGAAAAACAAACAATATCTAAGAAATTTTTAAAATAATAAGTTGGATTTTAATTCATAATCATCATAAAATAATCAGGAGGGCGTAAGGATAAAAAAAATTGCTCTAAAATATAAAACAGTTGTTGTTTGTAAATTATTAAAAGGTTACTTGATTGCAAAAGAATGGATTAAACTCTGTTGTTTTAAGGCACTGCACATTTTTTTATTATAATTTCTGGTAACAGGTTTTGTCTAATTTCTTTGTCTATACTTTACTGAGACCGGTTGCGATCCTTCTATTTTGTTAATTTAAAACATAGAGGGAAAAAATTTTTTACTTTTAATATTCAAAATTTGATTAAATGAATTAGCATAATTCATTTCATGATTATGTTAACTATGAACTATGCTAATTTTGAATGCTAATTCACTTCTTGAATTAGCATTTCTTCTCTCCCTTTCTTTTCGTCCTGATGTCATGACCATGTTTTTCTTTCCTCCAACCTCTAGGCTGCCTTTATCAATAGGTTGCCATCTCTTGGCCTTACCATAGTTATGATAAAAATTCCCAAATTCTTAACATAAACATTACTTAATATTGAAAATTCAAGAGAATGGAAGGCAAGAATCAATTATGTGAAAGCAAGGAGAATTCAATGGCTAGGACACCTTGAGAGAATGGAGGAAAACAGAGGCAATAGGAAGATATTCAAAGGGCAGTGCTAGGGCCAAAGGAAAAGAGGAAGGCCAGTCAAAAGATGGTTTGACGAGGTGGAAAAAGACCTTAAGACTCTAAAAGTCCGAAGCTGGAAACAAAGAACTAGAGACAGGCGACTTTGGAGGAAAATTGTTAGTGAGGCCATGGTCCAACATGGAGTGTAATGCCAGGGAGTAAGTAAGTAAGGAAGGAAGGCAAGAAACCCAATGCTATGTTATGTGAAACTTCATAGTTATTTCTTATTCATACTTTTAAAATATTTAAACACTGCTTCTTTTAAGAAAAAAAAATTACAAAGAAACAGAATATTTTACAATAATTGGGGGAGATTTCCGCATAGTGATCTGTGGCAGAAATATCGCAAAGTCTTCCGACAACTTCCGGATACGTTACGGAAACATCCAAAATAATAGCAGCAAACAAATTTAAGCATAATATACAAGGAAATAATTGGGTTACATAATACTATCCTATATGATTACAATCATGAAAACGAAAAGAAACATTTCATAAACTAATAGCAGGCTACTCGATGATTTCAAACTGATTTATTATTTAATTTCTTTTTGGTACTTACTTGAACTTTCTTACGTATTCCATGACTACTAGGTTGCCTGTGGTGGGCAGCCATACCAGTTGGTGCAGGAGTTAGCATTATTCCCTTATATCAAAAAATATTCCGTGTATGACCATGATGAAGGAAATAAATTCCAATATTTGAATAGAATTCACATGTTTAGAAAAGGATATTCAATATCCATGGAAAAGAAAAGCAAACTCAAGACGAAAATAACTGTAATACATTTCTAAGTTAGGTTCCAAAAGAAAACATCCATAAATTAAGATCTACTGAAACATTGTCATCATTCCATTGTAGGAATATGACTTCGCTTTGACCTGCACCTCTTTATTATTGGCTATCGAAATGGGCTGTAGGTGGCGTAGAGCAGATCCCTCTACCTATGGCAACACTTCGCATGCATTTCCATTAGCGTGTGGAGAGCCATAGAGGAAGGAAGTACGTTAGTTTCTCTCTTGATTTTCATATAGATTAAAATTTTATAAGATATTCTTATAAGATCTTATTAGAAGTTCTATATAGATTAAAATCTATATGGAACTGAAAACTGCATTGAGCATAGTTCTAAAGAAAAGCATCCCTGAAATTTAAAAAAATATTTTTATTAAAGAAAAAGGAAAAATAATAGGAAAATGGAAAATATCGCAGTACATTCCTATTCAAATGAAGAGAGGAGGAGAGAGAAGGGAGAAGGGCCAAAGGCATGAAACCGATCTCTCCCCAGATGGCGTATTCGAGCGTTGCAATCGCCAATAATTAAAAAAATATTTTGAAATTTATGTGACAACTGCACTATGGATGGTTGTAAAAAACCATGTGAAACTAAGCACAGATGGCGCTAGGAGTTAAAATTCGTCGTAAGAATTCCAGGTTACTACTTCCGATAGATTTTTACGCCTAAACTTAAAAAAGCGCCATTCATTATTATTATAGTAATAGTGTAACGCAATAAAACGCATTCTTTCAATTTAAAATTCAACGAAACAAATAACAAATGAATTCGAAATGCTGTGATGCAACCCAGAAAATATCAAACTTTCATAATTTACGCAAATATAGCCAAATTAGGAGTAACATTCAAAACAGGGCAAACATTACATATTATTTATGTTTTGATATAAATTTTCATAAAAATTTGTTTTAGGCCTAAAACAAACTGGAATTTGTAAATTGCAAGAAACTCTTATGAATGCTAAAATTATGCATAAATTTAATCACAAATTACAGTATCCGATTGCAACACTCGACTGCGCCATCTGGGGAGAAGAACGGTTCCATGCCTTTGACCCTTCCCTCTTCTTCCCTTTTACATTTTATAGAAATGTACTATGATATTTTTCCCTTCTCATTATAACTTTAGCCTGGATAAAATCTAAAGGGGAGAGCTTATAGTCACTACATGTATATTGCTATTTTTTGAATACACTATCGAAATGGTGATAAAACGTTATTTTAAATAATTAGTAATTCGTCTAAATTTTGCTTAAAAATAAAAGTAATCTTCTTTTATTTGTATTTGGTTTGGTAGGTGTTAAAATCTTTTAAAACTTTTGTGTTCCAAGCCCAACGCATCTCAATGAGACTAATGGCCATTGTTCATGTTCTAAAACAGATATTTTTGTTAAAAATCTTTAAAGTTGATAGACATAATAATCTCGCTGTTTAGTGCTGAATTATCAACTAAAAACAACAATTTAAAATCTCGATATAATAAAAAAGTTAGCTTAGTTCCAAAATTTCACGCGATTATGTCCTGTCTGACTAAAATTTTCAATCGAAATTTGTTGACCCTAAGGCAGGGGTCGCCAAACTTTTTTGATCATCGACCCCTACATAATTTTTCGAAATCTCCATCGACCCCCACAAAAGTAATTTTCTGTTAATTAAAATAAAACTCTATTAGATACTGTGTTTGTATATTTATTTTATGGTTTTAAACATTTATTAAAGTGATAGTACATTGTGTAACAATAGTTTTATGAAAAATATATTAATATTGAAATTTAGATACCTTATTATTAAATAATAAGTAATTATGCATAAGTAGATATAATAAGTAAAGTAACTAAAGATTTACTGCTTCTTGATCAATGAGATGGGTGTGCCTGGTATTTTTTTGCAAGGTTCGCTATATTGGGTTCAAAATGGGTCAATTTTAATTTTCGTCAAAATTGGTCAATTTTGTAATTTTTGTGAAAAAATACAAAGTGTGCTATAGTTTTATCGCGGGCTGTACTAATCCATATTATTTATGCATACCTTTTTTGTGCATTAATAATTAAAATTGATATTTAAACCAAGCGAATTGTTTTATCGAAACAATAACTAATTATCCAAAACTATAAAAGTTTTAATAAAGACACTGCAAATATTCAACACAGTTTGCAAAGATAGCTGAAACTGCGTATGATATTTGCATTTGTAACGTCAATGCTCGTCACACGTGACATTTGGACAAGCGCACATATGCATATGACTTATAAACTGCGCCGAGTTCGTGCCACTGCGCGGTGGTACGTAAATACTTGTTTCACCCCAATAAATATACGTTTATTAATTTATGTTTTATAAGGAAACTGACATTGAGTCAATTATAAAAAAAATTCACAAATTTTATGTACTTAATTAGGTATGTGTGATTTGCGTATTGAGAACTGTTTTTTTTTTCGACCCAAAATCGACCCTTCCGATTCGGATCGACCCCCATTCGCCCCCCTGTCTCAGATCGACCCCCGCTTTTGTTAAATAGACCCCTGGGGGTCTATATAGACCACTTTGCCGACCTCTGCCCTAAGGGATAGTTAAATAAAGAATCTTTCACTCTAACTCGTACACCAAAAATTAGAAGGCTATATTTAAAAATTAACAATGACTTAATAACAATATTATTACTTTCCTGGGATTTGGTATGAATTGTCTTGATAACGGGTAAACAGGCATAAATAGAAAACAGTACTTTTTATAAATAAAAGGTACAGTACAATATATCCTAAATAACTTCTAAATAACTAATCTAGTAACTAAGGATTCATTTTTATTCAAAACAGTGTAAAAAACTTCATCGGAAGCAATACCTAACCTGTCTGTATAGCGACATTTAGAATCTATTTTTCCTTTTGTTTCTTCTCCTCAAAAAAAATTAAAAATGGAATATAGAACACTCCCAGAACCCTTAGAGAGGAAATATAAAGTGGCCCAAATATTTTAAAAAATGTTCATACTATGTACTAATAAAAATAAAGATATCATGCTTTTATCAAAACGTGCATAGTCGTATAAGCGTAAATTTTAATATTAAACTGCTCTATTAACTCCATCACAGATATTTCATACTGATCATGTTTATAACTTAGAATGTTAAATAAATAGGATTATTTACATATTAAAAACTTTTTAGCTTGCGAATTCACGAATATTTTCTTTTCTTTTTATTTACAGTTTCAAAAAGATCACAATGAAGACGAAATTTAAGGGTTGTCCTAATAGCTGAAATTGCTTAAAATTAAATAAACTAATAAGAAAAAATGTCCCTTCAGCAGTGAGTTTAAAATCTCTTGGACAAAGTTGGTTAAAAGCTTTATTTGTTATAACACGTTAAAGCTTTTAGTCTTGATAAAATCCAATGGGGAGAGATAGTTATATGTATAATACTACAGAATATTAAAATACACTATTGATAGGAAAGAAAAACATTATTTCAAGCAATTAGTATTTTTTTCTAATTTTTTAAAAATAAAATTAGATTTTTTTAATTGAATTTGGTTTGCTAGGTGTTAAAATGTTTTAAAATTTGGTGTACCCACCCTCAACGCATCGCAGTAAGACCAACGGCTATTTTTTATGGTCTAAAGAGAATTTTTTGTTCAATATCTTTAAAGGTGGTACATATAATATTTCGGTTTTCCCACTTTTTTATCTCCAATTAAAAAAATTAAAATTTCGATGTAATAAAAAAAAAAGTTAGCTTAGCTTTAAAATGGGGGTAATTCAATAGCCATTCAATTTTTTCCGACACTATGACAGCCATTATGTCCTTCTTTCTCTATTAAATGTATTTTATACTAGTTTAGTTTTTGCTCCGATTTTTTAAAGGTTCGTTAAATTAGGGGGCTTGTTACCGCTTGGCTACTAACGTAGTTCTTTTCAGATCGCTTCGCTATTTGAAATTCATTCTTCTTTCCTGGATTATCCACCATTGATGACTTCAAGAGAATTGCAAAAATTTTAATAATTCTCTCTAAATCAAATTACACGGTGGAATAAAAGAATTTCAATTTTAACATAAAATAATTAAAAAAGGAATGTTCTTTTACTTAAATTATATTAAGCGATACACTCTCTGCTCACTAACACTTACCAACCCGAGCGTGGAACTGCTTGCGCAGTGCTTTTTCTCGCCTTCTCTATTTTTTTAATCGCTTTTCAAGCTTATCTCACTCATCTTAGAATTATTATAATATCGATGGGTTAAAATATTCAAAATAAAATTATAATTATTATGATTAATAATATTTCGGAACCAAAGATGGAAATTAACCTAAAAAGAAGCGTTATTTCAATTTCTTTTTCATTTATTCATTTTTTCAATTTTAATAAATTCTTAAATACAACATGAAAGAAAATTGAATTAAAAAATACATAAGTTTAGAGTAAAAAATAAGAAGTCAAAATGGAAATTTAAATGGAAATGTTGCAAAAGCTAAATTTATTCCTTTTAAAATACGTTTAAATTATCAAACTCAGTCTGAAGGAAAATTTTATATAGTATATGCATACTTAATAAAGAGAAGGAAAAGATAGTCTGACGTCAGACTCAGGTGAAATCTAGGCGAGGACGGGAAAGGAAATATGCTCATAGAGTCAGAAACAGACTCGTTGTTGTTGTTGACGTATGCCTGTTTAGACAGAGTGGGTGCGATTGTTCTTGTTTTCCAGTGGCGCCATTTATGGCCAAGAATTCGACTTCTGCCACACCATACGTCGCACCTGTTTATAGGGCGGACCCATTCATACATCCATTCATTCATCCACAGATCGTAATTTTGACCTGAATCAGAGAACGATCGATCTCCAATCCAGTTACCCCCAGAGGTATTGATTTGTTATGGGAACATGGAGGACTTTTGCGACTCGGCAGATTTAACGAGCATTACTCACTTTACTACACGGGAAGTCTTCGGCGGTGGGGTTCGAACCCAGCGTTCGTAATGTAAATATAATCTCAACTTTTTTTCCTCATTTCCTTAGTCCAGCTGAAAAGACGAGAGACAAATTACGTTGTTTTCGTTAGCTTTCAGAAATTGCATAAAAAATAACTTCGAAATTTTAAAATATAATGTCTCCGAAACTAATTCGAAATTTACATAAAATTACTTGTTTTTTTCCCCCACTGCCTTAAGAATACATGTCTTCAGAAAAATTATAATTTTACTCCAATTAGTTTTTCTTATATATTGAAAACCAAAAAACGGCCAACTAATGAATAGCACCGAAATTAATTCGAAATTAAAACAAAGTGAAACGGTTTTAACATTTGAATATGTGGCTGTAAAAAATCATTATTATCCTGCCAATAGTTTTCATTAAACTGAATTAAAATTCTTCAACACTGATAAAACAGCATTTTAATATCTGAATTTTCTTTAAACATTTTTCTAGAAATGTGCTGAATTTCATATTGTTTCATCAAAAAGTTTTTATTATGGCAGTGAGAGAAGTACGCTCGACGAAAATTTCCTGAAATAGCGATGATGGTATAAGTAACTTTTTTTAATATCGGGAGATATGTTATAATTGAATCTTATTAGCATTTTTTTAACTCATGTCTATAGATTCCTCTCGCCTATTCTTTATAATAGCAAGTTATGCTTGCGATGAACAGTAGGCACAAGGAAGTGTGTTCACATCAGATTATAACTATGGAGGGACGTAGACATAGGAACCGGAAAAGAACATAATTTTTACTGGAGAAATTCACAATGTAATTATTTGTTTTTGAATATCAATCATAAGTATTTCTTTCCTGATAACTTTAACTTAAGGAATATATTGGATTTTCGATCAATTTATTAGCACGCACGATGAGCCACCTTTTTGATTAAATTCTTATAATCCTTTTTAAAAACAATGGTAAAAAAAGCTTACATTTTTGTGGTCGAATTTATATTTAAACGAGGACAAAACGAAGAAGCAATCGAAATGTAACGAATCAATGCTGAGAAAGCTGGACAGAAATCATCAAATCCTCTTTCAATTTAGCCTATAAAACTTCGATAGTTAAAAATAAAAAGCATACTCTAGAAACATTCTTCTGCAACTAAATGTTTAAGCGAGGAAAAAAACAGAAACGCTATCAAAATCTGACAAATAACTACTGAGCAAAAAGGGTATCAAAACATTAGCAAATAGGCCGGCCAGGTGGCCGAGCGATTAGCGTCTGACTGCGAAGCCAATGGCCGCGGGTTCGAATCCCGCTCTGGGCATGAATGCTTCTCTCTCTTGTGTTGTCCTCTTTTGTGTGTGATAAGTGAATGTGGCCCACGCCCTATGAACGGGATTGTGGCAGTGTGGCGTGGGCAATGTTACTCGCCTCCGTGACTTTGGTTTACAGGTGCCCACTGGGTAACACGAAATGAGTAACACCTCTGGCATCTTCTAAGGCGAAACGAATCAAGTTAAGTGCCTGACATTCGAAAAAAAGAAAAAAAACATTAGCAAAAAGTGAAGGGTTAAAAGACGAAAATTTGAAACCCCTCTAAGCTTTATTAGACGATCAAACTAGTTTTGATATTTTTTCTCATTCGACAAATTTCGATTTTTTTTTAGCAATTAGCTAGCCGACCGGCTGTGTTGGGAGCAGGGAGCTGTCCTGGCATCAATAAGTTTCTGGCTTCGAATCCCGGGAAAGGCATGGATGTTATTTCGTTCGCTGTACTATCTGTCCTCACTGTGGGAGCGACGTTGGCCCACCTAATATGGTGCTCCTGAAAGAGAGGCCAACAAAATCATCCTGTATATGCCTGAATTGACGAATGTTAACACAGGTGGGCATTGGAAAAAAAATATTAATTAGCTACCTTTAATAAATATTTAAGCCCTCTTCAACAATTACGGAATACCCGGAGTTTCAGAAATTCTTTTTCCAAGTGATTGTAAAAGTAATGTATTCACATTTTAAAAAACTGGAATTAAAAAAAAATTGTCCACCAGTTCATAAAAAGGATTTAAACATATATATCGGTGGGATAGGCATATGGTTTTGTCCTCAAGTTCGTATAAAAAGTTTTATAACTTTCTTATTCTTTTATTTTAAAAAATTCTACGCTAATTCGCTACCACTGGAAAGAGTAATTTTCAAAATTTCAGTTAGAGAGAATGCTAATGGGATTACTTTTCGTTACTTTATTTACGAGAAAGATTCTAAAATTATATATATGAAACAGATTAAGGAATTTTCTGCATTTCCCGTTATAACCGCCGTATATTTTATTTAATATTGATTTACGTAAACACAGAAATATATTCAAATAAGAAATAAATAATAAAGGTAAGAAGCACTGTTCGACCGAATTGGTCACCTGTCCTCAAATGGAATCAGTTTGTTTTTACTAAATAAAGTTTCAAAATTATATTTGGAGACGGTAGTCAACAATCTAAATATTTTTTTTTTGCGCACACGCAACCACACAAAGAATTTTGAGAAACTTTTATGTACGTAGTATAAAAAATTACGGAAAAACAAGCATTACTGATTACGAATTCATGCTCGGCTATGATTTTTCACTGAACAAGAACGATGGTTCAATATTTGTAAACATTGTTTTGATTAACCTATCGAATGCAATCCATTTTTTTTCTAAAAATAAATACTTCAGGAAAATTGATATTCAGGGAATTCCAAATTGAAAATCCCATTGTAAACCGAGTTACTTGAACTATTTAATATGCAGAGGTTGCACAAAACAATGGGAACATTTCTATACTGACTCATTTTTTCATATATCTCAAGAAAAACTTAGAGAAGTATTTTATAACTTTGGAATATTTATAGCTTTGGTCACATAATTTCTCATACAAATCGATAAAGTTTAAAGCTTTTAGAGGATTAAGAAACCGGCAATAAACTAAAAATTAAAATAAATATTTTTTTTTGAACACCCTGTTCCAAACAATATAGTGATATGCTTGTAACTTACATCAATTACTTTTTTTATTATATGCAATAACTGCACAAAATTTCGTAACCATAGCTTAAATATTCATGCATATATGGACATTTTTATAAAAAAACTAATTATTTTGAAGTACGTTTTCTTACTGTAACTACAAAAATATTCAGAAAAATCAAACAAAACTTTTTGAGTGGTTTTTAATTAATAATTAAAATATAATTTTAAAATTTGAAAAAAATCGTTAAAAATTGAGCAATATATGAGTATTGAAAGTAATATTTTTACACTGCGCAAGCGTGAAAACATTTAAAAGAATTTTTGTTTTAAATCGTATTTGATAACTTATGAAAAAAGTTCGATTTGAATATCTTGAAAATGCAAAAAAGTTTCTAGCAATTTTCAAGTTTTAAAGAAAGCTTTGAATGATAAGGGGTTTGCACGAACTAATTTGTACTATTAAGCAAGATTTACTAAAAATGACATCCACATTATATGGGACCACACCCTATTAAATTATGTTTTAATTCCTATTACTATCACATTTTGTAGTCCGGACCATCATCATTTAATCTCATCATTTTTATTTTGTATCATGAAACAAAATTTCATTTAATATGAAATTTTGTTACATGATACAAAATAAAATTTCTGGAAAACTCCTTATCATTTAGAATTTAAACGAAAAAGTATAAATGTTACTTAAAAATTTGGTAGAAAATCTTTACATTTTCAAGATATTCAAATCAGAAATTTTTCATAAATTACCAAATATGATTCTTAACAAAATGAAGAATTTTTTTTTTAATGTTTTCCGTGACTGCTCAGTATGAAAGGATTACTTTAAATACTTATATATTACTCAATTTTTAACAAATTTGTTTATAAATTTCAAATTTATATTTTAATTATTAATTAAAAATTACTCAATAAATTTTGCTGAATATTTTTGTAGTTTTAGTACGAAAATGTAAGCAAAAAGAAGTAGATTTTTTTATGAAAACGCTAATATTTCCCTGAATATTTAAGCTAAGTTTACAAAATTTTGTGCAGTTATTTCATATGATAATCAAAGTAATTGACACGAGTTGCAAAGCTTATCGCTGTATATTTTGGCATAGGGTGTTCAAAAATATTCTTTTTCGTTTATGATTTATTACCGGTCCTTCAAACCTCTTAAAGCTATAAACTTTATTAACATGTATGAGAAATTGCATAATTTAAACACTTCTAAAGTTTTAAATAAATTTTCTTGGTATTTCTTGAGAAGTATGAAAAAATAAGTTAGTATAGAAGTGTTTTCATTGCTTTGTCCAAACCCCTGTCCTATAGTATGTGAGCAATATTTGAAGAAATTTTTTTTTCTCAATTCACATAATCGTCATAATTCATAAGAATTATCTAAATAAACGGTGCACTACTTATTTTTTTCTACATAAAGATAACTGCGTATAAAAATTTGCTTTAAAATAGTTAATAAAAGCTTACACAGATATCTTTTATACTATATTTTTCTTCATGCAATCCCCCCTTTTTTTTTCTTTGACGAGAAATGAAAAGCGCTCCCTTTAATTTGTAAACAGTAAACGGTAGGGTAAACCAACCAGTGAAGGAACACTACCCAGTGAAGGAACATTTCATATATATTCATTAAAAATAAGAATTTGAAAGTTTTTCTTTAGATTGATTGGTAACAATAGCTTACTGCCAAACAATAGGAAGTCATCTAGCAATATTTTGGATTACCTGGTCAAATAGATTTCTCTGAAAAAATTTTTGAATTTGTTATTATCTCTGCAACACCTTGTTTCGTTGAAAAAATTATAAGGTGAGTGTTTGTACTTATATGTTTGAAGTGGAATTAATTGCATGTAGTAGTCTTATTTTTCTCACTGTGAAAAAGAGAATTCAAAATATAGTTATTGAAGTTACGTTTTATTTTTTTTAAAGCACCATAGCATAATCAAGTACTGAGATAAGGGGGTGTTTATTCACTGGATCACCAAACGATGAAAAACCAGTGAAGGAACAAGTGTTCCTTTGCTGGGTTTTTCTCCCAGTTAATGAAAATAAAAGAAATTTTTTAATTTTCTTGTACTTTTAGTCATATTATACATCAAAATTCTGTTTAAAAGACAAAAAACAACTTCCAACCAGTGAAGGAACAGGCATGTTCCTTCACTGGATCACCAAACGATGTAAAACCAGTGAAGGAACAAATGTTTCTTTACTGGGTTCATTTCTCAGTTAATGAAAATAAAAGAAATTTCGTAATTTTCTTGTACTTTTAGTCATATTATACATCAAAATTCTGTTTAAAAGACAAAAACCAGCTTCTAACCAGTGAAGAAACAGGCATATTCCTACACTGGGAATACTTCCAGTGAATGAACAGTAATGTGTGATATATGATTTTACATGACTCTAGGATAAGTAATTCTGCTATATAGAGGACAACCGAAATTTTGTTAAAAATTGTATGAATAATTCCTGAAATAATTTCAGTTCAAAATGTTAATTTAATAGCTTAATTTATGAAAAAATTATAATTTATATTTATTAACGGGATGTGTAGTTACATCAAATGTTAGGCAACTTAATAAACTATGTTTACAAATCGAAAACTAATTAAATATAATCATAAAAATAGAAAATTTTTTCGCTGGCTTTTGCACCAAGAACTCCTAATAAGCTATCATTATAGGATAGCAACGTGATTATATAATTTATAGAAACTACTTTACAATGTTAGAATTTAGAAGTAAGTTCCTCAACGAAAAACAAAGTTAAACAGAAACGATACTCAATTTCTTCAGAAGCTTGAGAGGAAAATCCCTCAAGATATGTTGTAAATTTTTAACACAGCATTGACGGAAGAGTCTAATATCGAAAATGTCCAAGAGCATGTACTTTTTCCAATATGGAAGAAGCACGTATTAAAAGAAGACCACTTGGTTAAGTCAAACTTAGGAACTGAAGCTAGTATTGATAATGAATGCATATTAGATATCGAATTTGAAATGAGTCCTCATGCTGATTCTCTTAGTTGAAAAAAGAAATGATTCTGTAAGTAAAATCAGTACTTCTAAAGATCCTCTAGATATAAGTCAACAAGAGATGGATTTGCCTCAAACTTCAAGACACCTTTCCCCCGTCTATTTTCGAGAAAGGCATGCTAGAAATGTTGCTGAAAAATCAGAAGAAGTTTGGAAGAGCCATTTACATTGGCCAAATATTGATGATAAAAAGAAAGGTCAAATAAGAAGAAAAGCGAATAAATTACCTTTTGCACTAACTTCAGAGAAATGGCAAAAATTTCAAGAGGCTGAAAGATCTAAAAAACATTAAAACAAGAGAACATGGAAAAGAAAAAGAAAGAAAAAATACTTAAAAAAGAAAAGAAGCTTCAAGAAATAAGAGGAAAAAGAGTAAACAAAAAGGTGATAAAATAATAATGATAATAAACAGCATCGGATGACACAATGATTTAGATTTGACTGTCAAATTATAAGAAAGAACGATTTTTTTAAATTTATTTTGTATTTAACATCACTTTAATTTCTAGTTCATGATTACAGAAAAAAGTTAGCATTTTACAAGTACTTGTATCTCATAATTTCACAAATAGTCTTGTTTTTAGTCGGACCTCTATTTAACAAAATCACTTAATACCAATAATAAGCTCGTTATATGGAAAATTCGTTAAATAGAAAATCACCTCTTAAAATACTTAAACAACACAAAACAGGTTTTAAATTCTTAAACACTAGACATAATTAAAATAGCAATTGATACACTTTTATCTTGTAAACTAGTATCTACTATTTATCATATAAATCTTAACCATAAAAGAAATCTGCATGGAAAGCAAGAATAGAGCAAAACATTATCCAGTGTTACACTATCATGCTATATACATTTTCAACTAAAAAAAGTCTAAATTTATGTATAAAAATATAGTTGCATTTATTATAAAAGTAATTTTAATCATACATTACCACTTGCGTTAAGTTAAATTGCTACGGATGAAATCCGTTAATTTGAAGTGAGTTTTTCGTTTGAAGTGCAAACAAAAAGGGAAAGGGAATTTACTGCTTTCTCTAAGATAATTTTTAGACAAAACAGTAATACATTTCATAAAGCAGTGGCTTCGAAAATTAATTTAATGTCATTTCCCCCATAAATTGCTTTAACAAGTTTAAAATGTTAAGAAATATTTTGGAAAATAGGGAAATTGGATCTCAATGAAAAGTTCGTTAAATAGAAAATTCACTTCGCTATATGGAAGTTATTTTACAAAAAAATTTCCAAAATGCTCTTGGTTCCTCGAAAAAATTCGTAAAATAGGGAAATTCGTAGAATGGAAGTTCGTTAAATAGATGTCCGACTGTATTTGTATGGCTAAAAAATTCATAAAGAGCATTAAAAAATAACCAAAATTAAGTGTTCCTTCACTGGGCAATTTCGTGTTCCTTCACTGGTAAGAGCTGTTCCTTCACTGGGTCTTCTTACTACTTGTTATTTGAACCTCCAAAACTTTAAAACAATATTATGTAAGTTCTCTGCAATTTTTTTGCATAATTTGCAATTAGTAACAAATATGTTGACACTGTCATTCAACTGAAATTACGAATTTTGAAATTAATATGATTTTTTAAAAGGCAAGCGAAGCTTAAGTGTTCCTTCACTGGTTAGTTTACCCTACTTAATTATTCAATTTCTGGAAATTATTGATACAAATCAAACTTTTCTTTTTCCTTCATCTGAAAGTAAGTAAATAAACAGCCGCAAATGAATAAATAAATAAATAAATAAATAAATAAAAGTAATAATATATATATACATATATATCATTAAAAAAGGTTTTTTAAAAGTACTTTAACTAGCTTTTAATGAAGCTCTTAACTTGTTAAAAACATTTACAAAAAGTTTCACTTTTCGTTTTCTTTTCTTTCAACTATAAAAAATATTAATGCCTTTAATATCAAATTGAAAACATTACTTCTAGAAAACACGGTGTTAACATCGATTATTTTTGTTGCTGTAATTGATATAGGAATTTATGTGACCTATTGCCATGTAAAATTATATACTTTAAAATGACATAAAAATTTTATACCTTGCAATACAAATTTTTTTTTACTATTATTGAATAAATTAATAGTAAATATAAATATTTACTAAATTTTATTTTTTGCATTGAATAACCTTTGGCTAACCGAATTTTGTAATTGTGTGTAAAATTTTTTCAATTCACTTAAAAAGTTATCGAGATATGACGAAATACGCATTAAATGAAATTAAGATTAAGGGTTCCAAACTTTGGATCGCTCTCCTGATCAAACTTAAGGGACCATATTTCGCAGATTGCGGCTATCTCCCCATATTTTGGGGGTCAGAAATCTGAATCCGTTTAAAAATAAGTATGTTTATTCAGAGAAAGTATGTCTTTGTATCTTATTTCGTAACTTAAAATGTTGCCTACAGTAATTAATTAGCTCATTGGAGACCATCCCCTTCGAACAATTAGGAATGAGTCTTAGAACGTGTATATGGCTTAATTTTTACTTCATTTCCTTCCCGTTACATCCTTGTTTACTTTATTGCCTATTTTTAGTTATTAATTTTTATTTTAAATTGTATGGTGTTTAAATTTTTTTTTCCTGTGAAAAGAGCATGCCTTATTTTTTTAAATTTTCGCTTCGTGCTTTTGGTTGTAATAATATAAAAATAATTTTAATTTTTTCTTGGGCGATAAAATGTGATCGCCTTTAGTATTAATAATTGTTCTTTGTTATCTATAATACATGCGACCTCTTTTTGTTATACGGTAACGAATATAATTTGCGTTAGTGGACGGATGGTGTACAGGAGCTTATCGGAACAATCTGCATGCACAATTAGATAATAGAGAAATGTATTGTTCTGCTTTAAGAAGAACTCCTCCAGGCATCAATGGTTACTATGGTTACGAGGGCAAATCATTTCGAATAGAGGTGTGGGGTAAATAGTCTTGTTTAGATCTTGATACAAGTCAGAGTCAGAATCTTTGCTTTGCGGTCAATCGACTTCGGAGCAAATCTGTCGCAGCATATGAGTCAGCTACTTTTCTTGGACAATCTGAGACAGTAGCACCATCTAGGACAGTAAAACTTAATATATAATTATAAACGTAATAATGATAATGGAATATTTTAAATTGCAAAATAAATGCTATTTATAGTTATAATTATTTTTGAACTTTAATTGCGTAAATTTTATATTTATTTATATTAATAATTATTTTCATTAATAATAGATTTATTAATATAAATAAATACATATTATTTATTTACATTAATAATAAATTTTATCTTTTTGATATTTATTTAAATTTAACTATTTAAATTTATAATTATTTTTTAATTAATTATTTTTTATTTTATTACAATTATACAAACAAATTTTGCTGAAATATTTTAAATTACTATGTAATATATTTTATAATTATTTTTTGAACAATCATTTTTATTGCAGTTTTCTTTTGCAATATAGTACGGTGCTCTAAACTATGCTTATCTCCTTTTTTTAAAAAAATAATCTACTTGATTAATTTCACACTTAGTTTTTTTAAACTATAATTTAGTTTAAAAAAATTTAATAATTATCTTTTAGCTAATTATTTTTTCCTTTTCAGTATATCATAAAAATACAATTTTAATAAAACATTTTAAATTCCTACATAATATTTTCTTGTTTATTTTTTAAACAACTATTTTTAATTAAAACCGGGTATAGGTAGTTATTATTTATTTTTTTCGTACGGTATGGTACTTTAAACTTCGTCTCGAATTTTTTTAAAAAAAATAATTTCTTCGTCTTTATAATTTAAATTTTTTTAACTATGATTGATTTTTAAAAGAATTAAAATAATTAATTTTATTATTTTCGTTAACTATAAAACCAAATTTAATAAAATATTTTAAATTATAACATAAAATTTTTAATAATTATTTTCACCCAATTAATTTTTTTTCATTTTATAAGGCCGTTAGCAGTTTTTTATGCTATGGTGCTACATGAAATTAAAACTTTATTAAATTAGAACAGTCACAAAGTTAGAAAAATTAATTTTACCCAATCATTAGCATTTTTGATTCTTTCATTAGGAAAAGTATAAAGCGAAATTTCTTTGATAATTTTACCGTAAGTTACAAACATAGCAAAATTTTCCTATGTTTGCTGTTGAGCCAGGAAAAATGGTAAATGCTGAGCCTGAAAAAAACAGGAAATGTTACTATGTTTTGATAGTTTTAAGCATACTATTTTCCAGTGCGTTTAATTTACTGCTCATTACTTTTTATTTTCACTTTTCGAAGTTTTTTGTTATGCGTATTTAGTTATATTTAAAATTTATGTAAGTATCATATTTAATTATTACATTCGAATATTTATTTTTGAATTCCTCTAATAGTTATACAACTTTTAAATTATTTCGAATGATTCAAATTTCGACACAAATAAAATACAAATAAATAAATCGTTGATTTAAGTTAAAATTGTGACAAAAGAAGCGTAATAACTTAGATAATATTTCAAAATATTGAGAAACACTAATCTGAAAAATATTATAGTTTGATATTATAAATAGTAATAAATTGTTCTTACCAACAAGCATAAAAGTCAGTAAAATCTTCACTACGCTTTTTTAAATCTATACTAGTACAAAGGAATGAAAAACATTGATATTGCAATATTTATATTTAAAAAAATGGTTAAGAATGTTTAAATAATATTTCTGAAGAACTACGATCTCTGCCTTTAAAATGTTAGAAGACGTCTCATTTCTGAAGTGGTTTCACACAAACAATTTCATTTTTAATGGGAATTCAATGCGTCTTTCTCAGTAGTCATGGGACTTGATAATTTTAAGTTTGGAGAACACTCTCACATATGAAACTTGAGTTAAAGGAAATGTTGATGAGTGTTGTGCTGGATTATGTAATTTAAGCGAAAAAAACGTTAATACGAATGATTTTTCATTAATTTCTATTGTTCTTAGTTTGAATTATTAATTACAACTTGTGAAAAAGAAATTAAAAACTAAAGTTCAAAGTGAGGAATAAAAAATTCAAATTAAAAATTTTGAAAGTTAAATTGATTTATTTAATTTTTTTATTTAAGTTTAAAATATCAAATTCCACCTAAAAGAAAATTTTAAATGACCCACATATGCATAAATGTTTAAAAATTCATATTGGAAAAGTTTTAAATTGAAAAATAATTCCTTGCTAATGAATTAAAGAAAAAGAGAAGGAAATGATTGTCTGACGTGATTTACAGGCGAGGAGAAATGCAAGCATTTTAAGGCAGATGCAGAGTCGAAAAATTCTCGATATTAGTTTATATAAATATTAACACAGAGTCTCCCAATTAAAATAATACTGGAAAAAGATAATAATTGCCTTTAATTCTGTCAAAAATAATTAAAAAAATAAAAATAAAGACGTATTATTTGTTAACTTTTTGGGATTGTATAAAAATATTTTAAAATTTTAAGACTTTATAACTCTGAAACTAGTTCAAAATATTTTTTTCTTCTAATCTTTAGTGATAGGGATACGTGAGTGCAAAAAATTATTATTTTACTGCGATTAGTTTTTCCCTTACATTAAGAAAGAAAAAAAAAACATTTACATAAACTATTTAATCACTCCAAAAGTAATTTCGAAATTTTTAGCAACCAAAACGAATTAGTTATTTTCCGAAACTAAGTACAATAGTGCTTATCTTCAAAACAATGATAATTCTCCGTCTAATAGTTTTCGCTAAACTGAATTACGCGGCGCAAAACAGCAATTTTCAACTTCTACATAAAGTAACTCAATAAAAAATGACTACATCAATAATATTTTGTTACCAGATCTTTTTTAAAACATTTCTCCATAAATGCGTACAGTATCATATTATTTTATCAAAGATTTTTTGTTCTTTTTTTTTGGAATTGTGACGAGAAAAGCAGGCTGAGTGAAAGTTTTCTGAAACAACCATGATGGCGGCAGTAACATTTTAATCGCAAAGAAAACCTATTTTGCTAGAGAACATACCCTACAAGCACTTTTACTTCTTAATTCAAAACATCTGTAAACTTATGTTTTACTTCAGATAAAGTTGTGCCAGTAAGAAAAAAAAAAAAGAAAATAGCCAGTTACGAAAGAGAAAATTAAAAAAAAAACTAACTTTTAGAAGCTATTAGTTTAGGCTCATATTTTCCAGATAAACTGAAAATAACAAATACGTCTTACTTTGTTTGAATTTCTAATAACTTTAATGACAATTATATTGTATAGCTGCTGAATCTTCTGATTTTCGTGGGAGGTTTTCTTTTTATATTTAAAGTATCAACGAAATGCATGCCTATTTTAATATTTTTTTAAATGTATAATATTTTTTCTTGATTAAGCAAAGTTAATTTATAATGATTTTGTCCACTATTACATCTAAATAACTCCACTAAATATATCGAAGTATTAACAAAATATTTTTTTAAAAATATTAAGTGTTTACCATGATAAAGTAATTCTTGTTTACAATTGTATATTACTTTAGTGGAAGAGAGGGGGGAAAGAGAGAGTGCAGTGAGAGGGGAGAGGGAGGAGAGAAGGAGAGGAGAGGGAGGAGAGAAGGAGAGGAGAGGGAGAGAAGAGAGAGAAAGAGAAATTGTTTAATTACTCACTTTTATGAACAAATATTAACTTATATACAATACTTATTACAAATATTACAATAATTACACAAATATACAATATACAATACTTATACTAATATTAACTTATATACTTATATAACAATATTATCTTGTTTTGTAGACAATCTGTCTCAGAACGAGAAACGATTTGAAATCTACTTCGTAAGCAGCTCCGGGGGTATGCTTGACAAGTGAAGCTTATCTAAAAGCATATTTGTTTTTTATCTATAAAATTTGGAACTATTAACTATGGAATAACCTCGGTCTGCGAATGTCAAGGAATTGTAAGTCTTCTGAAATACAAACATAGGCCTAACTTAAGTCTTTTACTTTTGACAAAAAAGCTCTGTTTCATCTTTTTCTCCTCAATTTATTTACATTTTAAGCGGAATTCATATTGTTAATTAGGACAAATATTTCCTTACTTTTGCTAATTTAACATAATACTTACTTAAAATAAAGGTAGAAACCAACATTCTTGTAGAAACGAAATTTATCACAAACACAACCTGCCGTACTTGAAATATTGCAACAAACACTAGTTTGTTTTTAGGTGATAAATTGCAAACAAGGGACTCTGTTTTCGCTAAATTATGTCGACACGACATATTAGCCATTTAAGATTAAGTTCATGGGATATATTAAACTTGCAAGAAACAGATCCTTAGAAAAATATCCGAAATAAAAAAAGCTATGCTATTTGGATTTAATTGCAATTTAAAAAAATGAAATTTATTTGCCCTTTAGAAGAATTTTATCTTTCAAATTCAACACAGTTTTTACATGCATCTTTTTAAAAGATTTTTTTGTCTTTATAAAGCTGAGTTCATAAGCAGCCAAGGCGTGAAAGAAAGTTATAAGCCTTTGCACGTTACTGTAAGCATATGCGATACATTAGATTATGTTCATGCAATGCATTAACCCAGCGAGGATTATGTCCGCATGATATATTAAACATGCAAGATTAAGTCCTTCGTGATACAAAAGCCACGAGAGATTATGATCACGTGATACATTAACCATGGGAAATAATGTTCATGTGACGCGTTAAGCGTGCTTAGGATTATCTCCATGCGATAGATTAAGTATTCGTCATTAAGTTTACGTAATACACCAAGCATCAAACTCAGGTAATACATAAATCATGGGAAATTATATTCATGTGATACATTAACCGTACGAACGATTGTTCATGCGATTGAGTAACTTCGCGAAAATCCTTGTGTTTGCCAGAGTTTGTCCATGCGATACTTTCACTAGTTTTTTTGCATGCAAGGTTTTGTCTCTTACAAGTTTGCCCTGATGCATTCTGGTGTTAATCTTACACATACTCGTAAACTTTATCTTGTCCATTTTTTATTCAAGTCTTTGGAACAATCGATTCCAGTTGGAATCCGTTGCCGTAGAGATTTTCTTCATAACAAAACAGAGATGTGGAAGTCCAAGAGGGATTGATACCTTTCCTGTCATTTCAGAAAAATGCCTGAAGCGGAAAATGTTAAAGTTGCTGTTCGGTCCGACCTTTCATATCCTTTAAATAAAACTTTGATCAAACTTTATATGGATACTCGAAAATCTTCGAACGATTGGTGATGTATTTTTGAGATTTATTTATTTTAAATATAATTTTTGTGATTTTTTCATTCAAGTCTTGAATTAAAATAAAAAAAAATTCTAACATTTGTTTTTATTATAATTTAGTAAATTATTATTGTACTTATTCTTATAAATAGGCATTTAATGTAATATTTATTTTAGTAAAGGAGTATTTCCATTTTTGATTACTAAAATTATTTCATTGTGATTAAAGACAATGCCGATGGGTAAATTGTTGCACATTACTAGAAGTTTGATTGAAAAATGTATTAATGAGCATTTTCTTTTTGAAAAAGTAAAAAAAATTGAAGTATAAAATTTTTGAAAAACTAAAAAGTTGGTTTGTAAATATGAATTAGAGTACTTAAGTATCAGTAATTAGTATCGGTAAAAAGTATCAGTAATTATTTAACAGATATTTTAGATTAGTTATCAGTTAAATGGCTGATGCTAAATAATCCACTTAAAAGATTGTATATGATTCTTATGAAAAAGTGATTAATGTTAATTTTCAAATTGTGAATTTTTGTGTGATTCTTAAAAATATTGCAAATTCGAAAATAGCAGAGCTTTTATGCGTTTTCAAGATATTAAAGAAAAATTTAAATATTTTTTAATAGCAGATTAACACGTTTCGAAAAATATTACATATTTTAATGAAATTGGAGCTTGTTAATCCCTATAACCTTATAACAAAGCATGATTACTAAAACGTATAATTATCGAGATATTGTGCAATGTTATCTATAGTTGATTATGAAGTTTCAGAGACATAGGTTTCAGATATGGTTTTTAAAAAATACTCATTTCAGGCAAATTCTTTTGTTTGGAATATTGAGAAAAAAAACCCCAACAAATCCAAACTTAAATGACGCTAGTCACTACTTATTTCATTATCTACATGAGACTTTATGGAAATTTTGAACTCATTTTTTAACGTAATTCATATAATATCTTCATGATGCCTTTCAAATATTTCTTCAGGATTGTTCAAGTAGTTAAAAAAAAAAGGAAAAAGAAAACTACAGTTGGAAAATCAAAAGTAAAATCACACAGACCATTATTGTAAAAATCGCAGATGGCCTTGCAAATAGTATTCTCTAAAATGCACGGTGCGTGAAAAAGAAAATAATGGATCATTTTGAATAATTTTTGATCTAATGATCGGATCTTCACGTTTTGGAACTCAAACTTAATGGTTCAAGGGGATGATCTCAAATATGCTAATTAATTAGTGCAGAAGATAATTTAAGTTACGAAATCAGACGTAAAAATGTATTTTCGCTTAGTAAACATACCTTTTTTTTTGACAGATTCGGATTTCAGACCCCAAAATATAGGATAGCCGCAATTTGGGAAATATGGTTCTCATAGTTTGGTCAGGAGAGCGATCCAAATTTTTTACCCCACTATGTCATTTTTACTTTTTGTGTATTTCAGCATATCTCGAGAATTTTTGAAGCGAATTGAAATATTTTTGTCCACAATTATAAAATTCGTTTATCAAAGATAGTTTCAAGCAAAAAATAAATTTTATTAAATATTTATAATTTTTTATTATTTTATTTAATGAGAGTCGAAAAATGTTCGAATTGTAAGTTATAAATTTTTTTGCATCATTTTAAAGTATGTAATTTTACATGGCAAAATACATAATTTGAGCAAATTTAGTCGAATAGTTCCTGAGAAATCGAATTTTAAATTTACGACATTTTTGCAGCTACCCTCTATATTTTGGGGGTCAGAAATCCAAATCTGTCGAAATAAATGTATGTTTATTCAGAGAAAGTACGTTTTGGGGTCTGATTTCGTAACTTAAAATATCGTCTGCACTAATTAATTGACATATTTCAGGTCACCCATTTGACTTATTAAGATTGAACGTAAAGATCCGATCATGAGATTAAAAGTTATTTACTATGGTCCATTTTTCTTTTTGGCGCACTGTACATTTCATTATACCTCATTACGTAAGTTAGTTTTCTGTTCAGATATAAGTTTTTTTAGGTTGAAATTTAATGTTTAATAATTTTCTATGATTGCCAAGAAAACTTTTCTTAAATTTTTCTTTAAAAAGAACTATATTGTGTGAGAGATTTTTCAGTATCTCAGCAAATGCTGTTTAATAAAAAGCATTTTTAAATTATTGTAATGCTTTCAGATGTTTGTAGAGTAATATTAAAAAAAATCAATAACTAAAGAAAATTTTGTAATGAGCTGTTTCTTCATACAATACTGTCTTTTTCACTCTGTTTCAGTCAGTTAGAAAACAAATTTTAACTTCGTATAACTATAGAGATTTTTTTTGTGGAACATAAAAACGTTATTAAGTCACGAAGGTCTGTTTTGTCTTTGTCTGAAACAATATTTTATAACACGCTGTAATTGATTCTATTTCATTTTCTTATATGTAACAGTCTGTAAGACCTCCGTTTGTATGTAACTGGATGGATATTGCTTTGATATCGCAGTAATTTTGTATAGTTTCATATTTTGATTAAACATCTTAATTTTTTTTTCAAAAAGTAGCATCGTCAGTTAAAATGTTTAATAATGTGTAACAGTTAGACAAATTCCTTTTCTAGCTTATTACTTCACTTATTGCTAATCTAGCTTATTGGTTCAAAAGTTAATTAAAAGAAAACATTTGAACAAAAGTTTCTTATGAAACTATTTTTATCTATATGTACAAAAATATTTATAAAATATTTCTCTCACGGAACAAAACAATGGTGCTTAAATACAAGTTTCTTTAAAGTCAAAAATGAGTTTCTAGACTACGTGATATACATTTCAGTATCCATATTTATTAATATTTTAGTTTTAGAATTGGTTAAAAAAACATAAACTAAATCAATAGAAATAAGAAATTGTCACTTTTATTTCTGTTGAAAATAATCGTATTGATATTCAATTTATCAAACGACTCAGAAAAATAATGTGACCAATAAAGAGTTTGTCATGTATTAATTTTTTGTTTTATTATTTGTCTGTTTTTAGAACAAAAATTCAGTAACTTTCCAAAGTTAGTGATTTTAAAATAAAAATGCTTCAAGCAAAAAATATTAAAGTATTGTAAATATTTTTAAGCAATAATTATTTCGAATTAAAGCAGAGTGTTTGCTACAAATTGAAATCATGCAATTTATTGATACTTGAGACTTTCTTATTGTTTATCATTGAAATGAAGTACATAAACATTGTAGATAATTTTTTATTACTTATCGCAAGAACTCCAAAATTGTAAACGCTCTTTAAATTTTAAATAAATTGAAATGCTTTTATTGATGGTTATGTTGTGTCCACGGAAGATGAAATATACTCATGGGTTGAAAGCACACGGGCAGCAATCTTGATGATTTTGTTTGAGTAAAGTCGCTCTTCGTCAAAGGGAAGGTTTTTTCCAAGGAGAGCGAGGGGGCTTAAAATTGCAGGGCAGTCAAACACGTGGAGAGGAGTTAGTAGTGCATCTGGTCAATTGTTACAAGATTGAAAAGTTCTTACTCCATTTCTGTTGATTTTCATGATCCTGAAATGTCCGGATCTTAAACGGAACTTTATGGATATTTTCTCTAATAGAACGAATGCCTTAGATGAAGTTTTGTTTTTCATATTATGATAAAGATAACAAAACCGTAAAAGAAGTAAAAAAATCCAAAAAATTATAACCACATAGTAGTCTCTCTGTATAAAAACTCTCTTACTTACTCATCGCTTATTCTTCTTAGTAAGTGAAAAAGTTAAAATTTGGACCGTAAGTTCTTTATGAGATAAATAGGAAAACTAAAAATATTTCATTTCAATATTTTATAATGATAGGTGTGATTAAGGGTGATTATCCTAATTGACAGTAATGCTTAATAACACGTTTTTAACAAGCCTTAAAATCCCTGCATATGAGGACAAATTTAAGCATGGTCAAATTTAGACAAAATCGTGGTCAAATTTAGATCATGTATTTGTATCCGTATGAGATAAATAGAATTCATATTAGTAATTATTCATATTAGTAATTATCGGAATTATAAAGGGGTAGTTTGATAATATTACTAATAGACCCCATATCAAATGTGTTCCATACCAAATTATAAAGAGAAACATTTTCATTTTAGTATTTTGTAATTATCCCGATATTTTGTAATAAACAGGAATTAGGAATAATAAGCCTAATTAAAAGTAATGCTTAGTAACATTTAACAAGATTGAGATCTCACATTTCGACTAAGAGTTTTTTATGATAGAAAAGGAAAAAACAAAGAAGTTTCATTTCAATATTTTCCGATAATCAGAGTAATTAAGGATAATCACTCTAACAAGCAGTAATGCTGAATAACTCGTTGCTATCACGATTGCTACCTTACGTTGTCAAGATTGCTACCGAATGCTAATTTTGGACTATGTGTCTTTAATCAGATTATAAAAATGGAGCTCAATTTTAATATTTCGTAATTATAGTGGTCATTATAGATAAACAACCTAACAGACAGTAATTCTAAATAACACTTACCAACCAAAATAGAATTTTAAACTTGAACCATATACCAAATTAGAAAAAAAAATTAGAAATTTTTTATTTCGATAGTTGGTAATTAGCCAAATCGACAGCAAAGTTAATCAACCCATTTCCATCTGTTACCAGCATGCATTTGGTGCAGCATAGTCGATTTCGGCTCTTGTGCAATTATACCGCAATGAGCTTGTGTAGGCAGACGTGTGTAAAACTCAAATAAAATATCGAGTATTAAGGCTGCTGTAGCCAATGTTGAGACCGAGAACAATGTGGAATCGTGGTGGCGAGCCTGCTGGTAGCAAATAATAAATAGCTCATTCCTAGAAAATAATGTCAAATGTATCGTTTTACTTGAAAACTAAATATAAAACTACCATTATATTGAAACATAAAAATTTTATTTTATTTACATAAACAATGTCTATATATTTTTCTACTTGCTGTGATAATATAATTTTGTATGCAATAGTTGGTACAATAACTAATAATAGCTTAACTTTAGAAAATACGACAAATGGAACTGTTACCACTTCATTAGAAAACAATATATAAATTGTTTGAGTTAAACCTGAAAAATCACTTAATTTCACATATTTAACAGAACTTAAAACAAAATTAAATTTACTTAAACACTATCTATATACTCATCTTAACAATAAGAAACATTAAACGAATGATATAATGTTGTCAAATTCGTGCAATACTCAACACTAAATGGCTCAGTTTTAAAAAATTATTTCAAATCTTGCTGTAACCGCTTCATTAAAAAATAACGCAAAACTGATTAAATTAATATTAGAATGTCATTTTATTTCATGTATTTAACAGAATTTTAAGCAGAAAGGACGCATAATAAAGTATAAATAGCGTCTATACATATTTCTGTAAAACTGCTCATTTTAAAAGCAATGGTACACAGTATATGTATAATATAACGCTAACAAATTCATGCTCTATAGCTAAAGCGATTAATAATAAATTGTTTAGTTTTAGGAAGCATTGTAAAGGTTTCCATTATTGCTTTATTAGAAAACAAAATATAAAACTATGTGAGTTAAGCCTGAATTGCTGTTTTATCCTAAGTAAGTAACAGTATTTGAAACAAATGTGAATTTAAAATTTTTTTTAAATTACATATATAGTATCTGTATATGTTTTAATAAAACTACTGATCATTTACAAATAATAAATGAATAATGTAATGCTAACAAATGTGTACAATGGTCATCACTATTAAATATAAGTAGGTGAATTTTAGGAAATATTGTGAGATGTTACTACTATAGACTCATAAGAAAACCATATATGAAACTATGTGAGTTCAACCTGAATTTTATCCTACGTACTTAAAAGAATTTGCAATAAATGTGAGACTTTTAAACTAATTTACGTAAACAGTATCTATTTGTATTTCAATAAAACTACTCATCTTTGAATTACAATAAGTGAATAATTCAATACTAACAAATTCGTGCAATAGTTTGCATTGTATTAATTATAAGTAGATTAGTTTTGAGTAATAATGATAAATGTCACGCTTCATTAGAAAAGAAAATAAATTATTTAACTTAAACGTCTTTTTATCCTACGTAATTTACGTATTTGAAAGGAACGCTAAATTTTTAAAATTTAATTGCAGTGATAGTATTTATGCGTATTTTAAAAAATGTACTCATCTCTGACTCACAATAACATAATGTTTACAAATTCGTGCAATAGTTTGCACTATTAATAATGAATATCACAGTTCTAGGAAGTAATGTCAAATGTTACTACTATCGCTTCATTAGAAAACAAAATATAAAACTATTTGATTTACACCAAAAACATCGTTTTATCCTACGTATATAACATCATTCGAAACAAAAACGTACATTTATTCAAAATCAGCTTCCGTGCAAAGATTCGTAACTTATAAAGTCACGAAGGTGATCAGATTGTGAATTGCACGCACAGGACAGATCAAAGAGCAATACTATAGGCAAAACCATAGAGATCATCTTCATAAAAACCCATTTCAGAATTATTATTCGCACGCGATTCAAAGGATAGATTGTCAGAAAAGGTATATTATTTAGTGGTTTAAATATTAATAAACTATTTGTTATTCTTAATTATGGATGCATTAGTTAAGTGAAAATTGCGAGAGATTTCTTTTATTTTAAATAATGAATTTTAATGAGGAAACATTAAGTTAAGTAATATATTTATTATATAGCGATGGAAACAATTGAAGATCAAAAGGGAATAATGGTTTAAGTCCATGGAAGCTGATTCTAAAAATAAAAAAGAAGTGAATTTTAGAACAGGAAGGGTTTTTCATGAGCATGGTCCATCTTCTGTGGGTAATAACTCTCGGGGCGAACCGACTTTCCAAGTTATTAATTTGTTGAAATTCATTATTCCTCAAAATGCAACAGATAGGGATCCATCCAATCTTCATTTTCGTGAAAAATGTACAAAAATCTTCCTCCCCCCTTGATCAGTTGAGAACCAAAGGGTTATTATTAAATATTTTTTAACAAAACGGACGCAAGTCAAAATAATAATAGTAATTTAGCACTAATACTGAATATATTTGAGGTAATATATCAGAAATTGTCTATAAAATACACACGCTAATGAGAGTAGATTTTAAAAATGAACAATAAAAACGCTTTTTCAGAGTGCAGAATATCGTAAATGTATTTCATTAAATTATAGGAAAAGCATTGGAATGTGCTTAGTTGGCAAAAAGTTGTATAAAAAAAGAAAATACATTTATGAATTTTGATTTAATGAAAGGACCTTCTCTTAAGGCTGAATCTTAAGAGCACGTTAAGCCGTGAAGGACATTTTTCAGGGTAAATTCTGTTTCCTCTCCATTGCCATTTGAAAATTTAAATTTTCGAGAAATTTGAGTTCAGTCAAATCTAGTATACATTATGAAGTTTCAAATGCTGAAAAACAATTTTCAAAATATCAAAATGTAAATAAATTATTGCAGAATTACTACCCCACTGAGTAATCCTGTCATAATTTGTACGCATTTTGATATTTAGAAATTTTTTTCCAACTTTTGAAACTTCATTGCTTTCATTAGACTTATCTGAACTCACTTTTCCACACTTTAAATTTAAATTATTTCTATAGGTGAAAGAGAATTTGTCATGAAGGGTTTCTCTTATGGCATAGCGTCCTCTTAATAGCTCAAAGTTCTAACCTTAAATATGCCAATTAATTAGAGTAAACGATGTTTTACTTTTTGAAATCAAACACAAAAAAGTATTTTCTCCGAATTAATATACTTTTTTCTGTACTTGGATCTGCCCTCAAAGTGCGAGTGGGGCTAATCGCAATCTGGAAAATATTACCCTAATAGTTTAGGCAGGAGATTAGTGAAACGTTAGACCTCTTGATGGTAATTTCATTTGAATTATTAACTCTTTATTTATTTCGCCATCTCAAAGCAGTTCGTATTCTTAAATTTTTATTTCTTAAGAACTATTCCTTCAAATCCCTACAAATTTCGGATTTTGTCATTTAAAATTACACATTACATTGATATTAAAAATTTGCACACATTGCAATTTCAAATGTTTTCAACGATTAGTAAAGTAAGTAAAAAATAGTAAGTAAATAATTATAAAAAAATGTTTTTGCTGCAAAGAATTATTTTCAAATAAACAAGTTTTATAATTGTGTGCAAATTTTTTTGATTCACTTCATTTGGCCCGGAGATATGTAAAAAAAAGAAAAAGTTGAAATTACATTAATTGGTTCAAACTTTCAAACACTGCCCTGCCTAAAATACTGGAACCATATTTTTCAGGTAGCGGCTACTTCTCCTCTTACAATTTTTCATTCTGAAATCCAAATTTGTGAAAAAAAATTTATCTTTATTCTGAAAAAGTCGTTTTTTTTACTTGGTTAGGTAACTTAAAATACCGTCTGATCAAATTAATTAGCATAATTAAGGTTAAATTTTCTGTCGAAATGAATTCAAAATAAAGAACATGTTAGGGGTTACAAATTAATATTGAAGCAAAGATGAACCGAAATACTGTTAAAATTTGACAAATTATTGTGGATAAGAGGAAGAATAAAAACATCAAAACCTGCTTGATTATTGGTGAAAATTGAAAGGCTATCATTAGTTCAAATTTTATAATTAATTCTTGAATCACATTTCCAAAGTACGACACTTAAAGTATCACAAAATCATCAATTTTTAAATGAAATTCTACTTTTTGTATTTCAAGTTTGAAGTGAATAGTTTAATTTTAATTAAGAGTAGATTTTATTTGTCCTTTTGCAAAATTAATTAAACATTCTCTTAATAGGTTACATTTTTCTACAAATGATATTTAATTCCTTTTGATTAAAATTTGAATTTCAAATCTTCTATTAATTTTAAATTAGAACTCAAAAAACTTGAATTTATCTTTTATTAAAATAAAGTTTATTGACTTGGGAGGAACATTCAGTTTTTTGTGCAAAACATTGTATTTCATTTACTTCTCTTAAATTGCTTTACTTTCATTGAACATTGTCTTAACATTGTCTTGTCATTGTCTACCTCCTTGTCAAATCCTGACGATCCCTGTGATCCTATGAAGAAATTTACTTATTAGTCACAAAGTCAAACGTTTTGAGTTGAATCTACAAAAAGTTTGACTTCATTTTTATAAATTTTTACTGATTTGGGAAGATTATTCGGTTTCCTGTTCAAAACATTGTGCTTTATTTCTTTCTTATAAATTGTTTTAATTTCCTTGAACATTTTCTTAACATTATCAAAATCAAAGAGAAAAACAGAGAAATGCCAAATCCATTGTTCAGATGTCAGGAAATACTACTTTCTTGACAAATCCTGACGATCCCAGTGATCCCGTGAAGAAATTTACCTATGATCACAGTTACTGGTCAAATGATGGATATAAGGAACTTCCAAATGGATATTGCACAGCTGATAATACACAACCAAATGGCAGTAAATTTTGTGATCAGGTACGAATTCAAAAATTTGATATTTAAGATACTGATTATCGTCATTAGAAGTTACTTAGACAAGTTTTCAAGAAACAAGGCAACTTAAGACAGTTTAAGAGCATTTACTTTAGAGTTGAATTGATTATTGTAAAACTTGTGTTTGCTCTATGTTTACACGTGCGAAAGTTTTTTGAAGCATATTTATTATTGTTATTTATTTATGGTGGTCTATGCTATGCAGTATGGGGTAACTTAGACCAGCAATAATAATTCAAAATTGGTTCGTGTTGATATAACAAATGTTGTCGATGTTGGGATGACAAATTCATATACTGCTCAAGACTATTATTTACTAAAGTGTTTTATTTGCAAACTTTGCAGTATTTTCATTTTTCATTTTTATTTCAGGAAGTTTTACATAAAAAAAAATACGCTATGCTATTTATCTTTTTAATCTATGTAATTACAGTAGCTGAACAACATCTGACGCTGTTTTGATTGTCAAGAGAATGAGATATTTAATATGTCAATTAAAAATACATGCCATCGTCATAAGGGGGTTTTTTGGCTTATAAATTCAAAAAATTGAATTTGTTTTATTGCATATTTATAAATCTTTCATTATGGGTTATATGTAGGTGAAATCGTTTTGACCAGAAACTATTTGATATAGTTGAGAAACGCGATCATCGAACAGGCTGTTTCGCGAAGTCAGAAGTGATGGCGCGATCAGCCAAAACAATAACTAATCATTAAATTCGCTAATTTGTACGTTTTTTGTTGAGCTCTACCTCCAGCAATGCAGCCAAATCTGAGTGAGGAATCAGTGCCCGCCAACGAAATAAACGAGTTTGCTATTGTCCAGGCATGGGTCTCAAAAAACCAAAGAGAAACGTTGTAAAAACTTTATACGCGATATCCCAATCATAATTTTTTTTAGTGGGGTGTTTGGATTTCAGAAAAACCACACAATCGATTTTGATGTCGCTTTGGAAATTAGTAGAAAATTGAAGTGAAACCATCAAAAATTTAACCTTTTCCAAAATTTCAATTTTTTATGTACGTTTAAATGACAAAAAGAGTCGATGTTTGTCATCTTTTCTTCAAATGGCAGACATTTTGTGAAAAAAGGGCATTTTTCAGATTACTTTTGTTCTAATCATAGCTTCACTCATATATAATCATTAATTTTCGGTTTCACCTGTTTCAGATTATATGGTTATGAGATCAAGCTACGCCCGTTCATTAGTGCTCGGCGTGCAATGCCATCTTCGCCATCATTTTTATATGTTAATTTATATTTATTTCGGGCAAGAAAAAACCAAAATGTGACTGAAAGGTGATGAAATAAAATCTGCGAAATCATTAATCGACTTATCTTTTCATTTCACAGAAAAAAATGTTAAAAATGGGGCTCAAATCGGACCTCTAGAAAGAAAACCCCCTTACTACATATCGCACATCTGCACACTGTGAAACCTTTTAACGTTTTTATTTTTACCAATGAAAATTCTGAGCAGTATTTATACAGTGTGCAAGAAATAAACGGACCACTCTAAATAACTTTTCATCTAATGATCAGCTATTTTCACACTCCATGACTCAATTTTAAGAGTTGGAAGGAGTGACCTCAAGTATGCTAATTAATTAATGCAGATTATAATTTAAGTTAAGAAATGAAACGCAAAAACGTACTTTATCTGAATAAACAAATCTTTTTTTCATTGGATTAGTATTTCTGACCCCCCCCCTAAAAAAATGGGTAGTCCTAATCTGGGAAATATGGTATTAGTAGTTTGGTCAGGAGAGAGCAGTCCAAAGCTTGGACTCCTTAATTTTAATTTTTCTTTTTGCGTATTTTTCTTTTGCGAAGAGATTTTAAGCAAATTGAACAGTTTTTACACACAATTATAAAATTTGTTTATTCAAAGATAAGTGCATGCAAAATATAATTTTTAGTAAATATTTATTATTTTTCTATTATTTTATTTAATGATAGTCTAAAAACTTTTGAATTGCGCGGAGTAAAATTTTTTACATCATTTTAGCAAATGCAATTTTAAATGGCAAAATACAAAATTTGCGCGAAATCGATTGAATAGTTCCTGAGAAATCAAATTTTCAAGAAGTCTTACTTTTATTATTATTAAATAAAATATTTACTACAATTTATATTTCGCATGAAATCATCTTTGGATAAAAAATTTTATAATTGTGTGCAAAAAGTTTTCAATTTGCTTCGCAGACTGCTGTTACCCTCTATATTTTGGGGGTTAGAAAACCGAATCCGTCGAGAAAAAAGTACTTTTATTCAGAGAAAGTACGTTTATGTGTCTTATTTCGTAACTTAAAAACTTTTCTGCACTAATTATCATACTTGAGGTCACCCCTTCGAACCTTAACTATTGAGCCCTAGAACATGAAATGCGATTATTAGACCAAAATTTATTTCAGGTGGTTAATTTTTTTTTGCGCACTGTACATTTATTATATTAGCCTTCTCAGCAACTAAGTAATGTTCCCTGCAATGAATTCTTTCAGTAAACCAGGGGGCATTAAGTTACACCATGTTTTACTTTTTCTCTTTGAGATACACGTTTTAGAAAACTTTCATACATGTAAACATAGAGTGTAACTGAATACCCCAATTTTATAACAATTAATTAATCTCCAAAGTAAATGTTCTTAAATTATGCAGACGTCCTAAATTGAAAATTAGCTTAAGTAACCTCGAATGACGAAACTTGAAAGCCTTTTAGAAATGGCATAAATTGTTGGATTTAAATATTAAAAATTATTTTTTTAAAGATTTTCAAAGAAAAAATAACGAACAGACACTAATAATTTTTTTAAACTCTCTTTTCACATTTAAAGCATGTTGTATATCGTAATTGCGTGTAAAATGCTGTACCGTAAAATAGGGTTGCTTAGGGTCACTCGCGTTTTATGGAGATAAAAAACTTCCCACGATAGTGAAAATACAGATAATTTTTTCAGAAATTTTTGTCAATCTCAGAAGCATTATTAGATTGTGAAACAGTTGTAATTTTTCTGATAACTTCTCAAAGTGGTGACCTTGTGTCACGGAAAATATTTCTGCTTAAATTTTCCGTATCATTTAGAATAAAGCTTTACATACCACATGAAAAAAGAGTTATATGTGTATATATGTATATATATATATATATATATATATATATATATATATATATATATATATATATATATATATATATATATATATATATATATATATATATATATATATATATATATATATATATATATATATATATATATATATATATATATTATAAATATGCGAAAAAGCCCATCTGTCTTTAATCTCAGATAAGTTGCGCATGTTATGCGATTTAAGCTACGATATTCCGATAAGGGAATCAACTATATAACAAATGTGCAAATATGCCTGAGTGGGCGGTATGGTCAATTTTTTCTCAAGTGTTAAGATAGCACTGTGTGTGCGTATTGTTCTTCACATTGAAATGTGTGTGCGTAATGTTTATTTTACAATTTGTGTTTCATAAAGTATTATATGCCAGTAATTGCTACTGTCTTCCTCTAGCTCAACAAATAACTTACATAATTAAATATTCAAAGTTCATATAGCAACTCAAAAGAGATATTAAAAAAAATTTAATAGCCTTAGCTTTACGATTTCCATGAAATATGTATTTTTGACAGACACATATGTATATATTTTTTAGCCGTTATAACTCAATATGAACCTTTTAAAGCTAAATATTTTTTAAAAATGTTTTGTACGTTAGGTTTTACTAAATGAACAAAAAAAAAGTATTTTTCCTGTAAAATAAGAAAACAGTAAAATAAAAAAAAAAGTCAGCACAATAAAAAAGGGAATGTCTGTGATTGCAGCACTTTTAAATGTTGTTCCATAACTATGATATATGAAATATTTTAAAGAAATTATCAAGTTTTGTTGTTATGCACATTTCTCAGGGAACATTAAATTATTATATTCCAATACATTCTTGACATATTCTTTTATTTGAAAAATATTCCGCTTGGTCTTGCTTAACTGCCATTGGAGGAACATTTTGTGTTGCATAAAATGTGAAGTGTGCACAATGGAAGTCTTTTTAAAATTTTATTTAATAAAACGAAAGGAAATAATTATTTTTGAGTTTTTAAGTTTTAAGCGTTATTTTAGAAAGAGGTAAATTAGAACAAACGTATCAATATAAGAGAAAGCCACAAAAAAAAAATTTAAAATAACTTTTGATATTATAAATGAAGACACGACGCCGCGTTCGGAAAAGGGGGTTCCTCATTTTAGTAACAGCTGACCACTAGTATTGCTGCTCTCAGAATGTTATTTATATGAAATAAATAAAAAAAACTTTAAGCTAAAATATAATAATTTCAATTATTAAAAATATAACGTTGCTATTTTTTAAGTATCTTTTTATAATATCACGATGAAAATTTGTGGTTTTTGCATGTTTATTGATCAACCCTAAAAAATTCAAATTACGTATACTTTTTAAGAGGTTCCAAGATCCCTAACATTAAAAGAGATATAATTTAACGAAAAGAAACGTACTTGGATTTGTTTGCCTTATCTTAACAATATACATATTTCAACTAGAAAACCCATATAAACATATTTTTGCTTTAGGAAAAAGTATACAGAGATCTCGGCAGAGGAGTCCTTAGAAATGCATGGGATGGATACAATACCGCCTTATTTGCATATGGCCAGACAGGATCAGGAAAATCTTGGTCTGTTATTGGATACGGGGCAAATAAAGGTATAACTTCGAAAAAGTACTCTCTCCAAATTTTCTTTCGCATGGTAATTAATCATTGGTAATTTGAATATACTTTTAATGTTGTTTCAGCTTTAAAATACTCTTCCTTCTAAAATAGTATTATAATTTCACTAAAAATATTTACAAGAAATTTCTGTAGCTCAAAGTTGTCAGAGAATTTCTGTATGTTACAGAAATACAGTTCATTGTCGGGGAAAAGGGTGTACAAAGAGACGTAAGAAGAGCTACGATTCACTTGTATGAAGCAGTTCTTGTTCCAGTAGCACACTGCAAAAATATCACGAAACTTTCTTCGCTTTTGCCGAAACCGTTTCCTGGTACATACTCCGAGAAAAATTTCGTCTAAATGACAACATAACTATCGTCACATGTTCGAGAACACGAATTTCGTCAAAATTAAAGATATATTTCACCCTCCTATTTTCCCTCCTCTTCCATAATGTAATACAATACAGTTTCAAGTTGATAAAACATTTTCGTTTTTTATTGGAGAGTTCGTGTTTCGTCGAAAATCACGAAATTTTGTGACGAAATAATTCTCAAAAATAACGAAATCCTGCTCAAGGATTGATGAATAGTCAAAAGTGAGAGTTTTATTACTGAGAGTGATCCTGGAGGCTAGGGTCTTCAATTTCTCCCATCCTTTTAAAATGAAAGCTTTTCCTATAAGAAACAAAAAAATTCTGTATCAAAGGTTATAGGACAGATTAAGGTGAAATTTTACAGTAAACTTCAAATTTTTAAAAAACAAAAATTATTGATAGAAAGTTGCAGAAATTTTCTATTTCTTAACGCATTTTTCTACAGTGTAATTTAAGGAACACAATTTTATTTTCAGGTATAGTTCCTAAGTTTTGTGAAGAAATGTTTAGAAGTATAGAAGATAAAAGAAGAGGAGGAGATCAAACTGAGTTTGAAGTTAGCTTTAATTTTTGTCATTTAATATATATATATATATATATATATATATATATATATATATATATATATATATATATATATATATATATATATATATATATATATATATATATATATATATATATATATATATATATATATATAGATAGATAGATAGATAGATAGATAGATATACACATATATATATACGTAGGGACCGAGGGTGTGCGCTATGGTCCTCGTTAAACTGTTCTACTATAAAGTGCTCGAATTCGCGTGCAAGTCGTCGGACTACAGAAATGGGGGTGCCATCCTCTCTGCAGAGGATCAAAATTGTGATGGCATGTCTTCGGATCATCCTCAGGGATGTTTCCCAGACTACCGCCAATAGCCCATTACGTCGCCAATTGTCACTAGTGCGACGTAAATGAACTACAACAACTTGACCCGGAATCTTAGGGATCCACGGAACACCATTTGGGACTACCTTTTGAAAATCAGTATTCATGTGAATAAAACAAGACTTCAGAGAATCAATGATGACAAATGAGCGATCTAATAGGAATGGAATGTAGTGATTTTGGTGTTATCAAAATTAAATTTATGCCGAAGGTTTTAACAAAGTGTGTCAATAGATGATTTGTTGACGCATCTTTCTTTAATATAAATTTTAAGGCGATGTAGCCAAGATTGAAAAGATAGATAGAAATAACGAGAAACATGTTTTGAGATATTTTTTCCAATGCTCACTCGGTTGACTCTTCAATCAGGTATCAGTAGAGTTTTCAGGGGCAGCATATTAGGTGGTCCAATGTTGCTCTCATAGTAAGGACAGATAGTAGGAGCATCCGTGCCTAGTCCGGGATTCAAACCCTAGCCCTTTCTGATGAGAAGTCAGCTCCTTTACCACTGGTCCTGGGTTTGAATCCCCGACAAACCGTGGATGCCCTTTTATTCTCTATACTATCTGTCCTTACTGTGAGATCAACATTGGACCATCCAATATGCTGTCCTTGAAAACTCTACTAATACCTGATTGAAGAGTCAATCGAGTGAGCATTGGAAAAAATATCTCAAAACAGGTTTCTCGTTATTTATTTTATTTTAAAACATGATATTTAAAATTTTACTGTCCCATCTACTTCAAATTTTGCATAAATATTCTCTAAATATATATCTTGAAAATAAACTAAGCACAGTCGTCTGTTTTTAGATATAATATCTTTACAGATTGAGTGGGTTTTTTAAAATTGCTATAACTCTAATTTATACAGAAACAAAATTCAATTGGTTTTTGTTAGATAAAAAATTTATCATTTTTTTTAAAATTTCACTTTAAAATCTCAAGTTTATCTTAAAGATTTTACATTTTTAAATTTATCATCGATAAGTAATTTTGATTGTTTTTTTTATTTTAAACAAACATTCGTAAATCTCGAAATATTGGAAGACATAAATAAATAAATAAAAACAATTGAAAAATAATATTTTCAAGCTTAACTTTTTAAGAGATTGAGTCATAGATGAAAACGAAAACAGTTAATTCTCTATCACCAATCCTGCAATGCAAGAGAAACTCTGAGAACCCAATTTTATGAATACAGCTTGTATCGACCGCCAGTATAAAGATTGTGAGGAAGTAACTATGTTTTCGCGGTACGTTAACCATCCGAATAAACGGAATTCAGTTGAGATCCACCCTTTTCGCAATGATGCATAGACAATGGACATCATTGCTTTGTAATTAGGTTTAATGGCACAAGGAATATGAGAAAATTCATCTATTCTAATAAGGGCGGAACAATGACTCTAGAACATTTTCTGTAGTAGAAATTAATAACAGAGATTTTAACTTTCCATACAAATGTGCGCATTTATCTGTGGTTTCTGTTGTTTCAGTAAATTTTAACATTTCCAGTCTATTAATAAAATCGCGTAAAAAGATAGATGTTAGGTTCAGTAACCGGAATAAATTATAATTGCATTTAAATACACAGCTGATGTACACTACTCTGCAATAACGAAAAAGACTTTTGCAGTTTTTGACTATCTCAAGAAATACTTAAACATTCACATTCTCAAGAAATACATAAAGAATTATTTTATAAATTTCGAGGTGTTTAGGTCATGGAATTTCCCTTTACTTAACAATAAGATTTTAAGCTTTCAAAGGTTTGCGATAAATTAGAAGCAAAGCAGAATGCTTTTGATTACCCTATCCTAGCTTGCAATTTGCATCGATTACTTTTTACTATATGCAATTAATGTTTAAGTCTAAGTTTAATGTTTATGGAAATATTAATATTTTTATAAAAAACTTATTTTTGGCTTACGTTTTCTTACTCTAACTGTGAAAATATTAAATAAAAATAAGCAAAAATTTCGGAGCATTTTTTAATTAATAACAAAAATATGATTTTAAAATTTAAAAAATAAAATTCGCTGAAAATTGAGCATTGCATAAGCATTTTAAGTTGTCCTTTCACAAAGCGCATGCGGGAAAAAATATTATTTCTTCCCCAGAATTTTGTTGTGAATCATGTTTGATAATTTATGGACAAAGTCAAATTGGAATATCTTGAAATTAGCAATTTTCGAAGTAGTTTACCTTAAAATTTGAAAGTAAGAGATAAATGGTAAGGGACACAAATTTCATTTTGAATGATAAAACAAGATTTAATAATGAATGATAATACCCTAGAATAATACGAAATGTACTGGTATAAGGAACGGAAATATGTGTAATAATACATATTTTAATAATGGATACTCCCCCATAATGTCGGTATCATTTTTAATAAATCTTGTTTAATAGTACAAAATTAATTGTCGAAAAGCACTTATCATTTAGAGCTTTCTTGCAAAATTTACAAAAACTGCTTAGAAAATGTGTGGCAAGAAACTTTTCAAATTCTAAAGATATTACAGTCGGAGTTTTTTTTATAAGCTACCAAATATTATTCACAACAAAACTATGACATTTTTTTTTAATTTTCCACGCATGATCAGTGTGAAAAAGACTACTTTAAATGCTCATATCTTGCGCTATTTTTAGCGCATTTTTTAAATAATACTTTTGTTATTTATTATAAATTGCTTCAAAAATTTTGTTATCTTCATTGAATATTTTTTTGTTTACAGTAAGAGAAAAAAAAATTTCCCCCCTAAAATTGCTAATATCTCCATTATATTAAAGTTAAGCTAGCGAAATTTTATGCAGCTATTACATAAATCAAAGTAATACAAGTCAAAAGTTTATTGCTATATTTAGCGGCATAGGTTTAATAAAAACACTAGCTGGTCCCTCAAATATTCCGTTTTTGACATGTATAAGAAATCGCATGACCTGAACACCTCTAAAGTTATAAAATAAATCCTTAAATGTGTTCAACTTTGATTCAATTTTTTTTAGTACTCCTCACAGTATTGATATACTTTGCTTTGGCTATAATGATACAACATTCGAAAGCACTCCTTCTTAAGGATATAATCGTGTGAGCTGATGAAGAGATATATATTTTCATTTTTTTTCGGCTTTTTAATACATAATTCTTTCAATTTTTTAAAAAGTTTTTTGAAATTCTTTTTAAAATTCTATTTTAATAATTTTTCTTCTTCTCTTTTCATTAATCTTTATTATTTTCCAAGTTTTCTCTCTATTTTTAACTTATTTTATAAGTTCTATATACTTGCAGCTTATGGGCAGTATATAAATTTTATTATTTTTTTTCGCTTCCCTCTTTATTTCCTTTTTGTCTTTATTGTGCTATATATATATATATATATATATATATATATATATATATATATATATATATATATATATATATATATATATATATATATATATATATATATATATATATATATATATATATATATATATATATATATATAAATAGACTAAACATAACCTTTTTAAATTACTAAAAAATACGCTTACTTTATTTTATAGTGAAAACTTTTAAAGAAGTTACAACTTTATTCAATATTTTTGGTTCATGGAGCATCAGCGAAAATATAATACAAATGATGTGAACACGAGGACAAATTAAAATAAATAAGATAGAAAAAAAAAAACGTTTTTTTGCTCACTTTGATCGATACATAAAAAAATATCGTGTAATTTTCTTCACTCATGTAATTTCAGAAAATTTACATGATATTGTGGCTCTTAATGTTTAAAATTTCTGTCAGCACTGAACAAAATGATCTATTGACGAAATCGTGTAGATAAAACGACCTGTTACTAAAGTGATATGCTTTTATGCAAGCTTTTTTGATAAAAACTAGTATAAGTCAATAGTGACATAACAATATTAACTTCTGAACCATTCATATAATTATTTGTATTTACTAGGTTCGGTTTAGCATGCTTGAAATTTACAATGAAATTGTCCGTGACCTATTAAATCCCGGAGGTGACAGGAAAAGGGGTCTTAAAGTTCGTGAACATCCGAAGAAAGGGTTCTACGGTAAGAAAACATATTCTTAAAATTTTAGATATATTCTCGTATTCATGATTTTTTTAAAATTTAATACTAAGGTTTTTGACAAAAAAATAGGAAAAGCCTAGAAAGAGTGAAATTTCTTTTTTTTATTTTTTTTTTATCGAGAATTGATCTCCGGAATTACAGTTTTATCGTGTAGACGATATTTTAAGTTACGAAATCAGACAAAAACCGTACTTAACGTTTCTGATTAAACATACCTTTTTCCTTGATGGATTCAGATTTTTGACACCCAAAATATAGGGGTAGTCGTAATCTGAGAATATGGTCCCCATAGTTTCAGGAGAGCGGGCTTGTATTTCGCCATATCTCGAGCGAACTTTGTAAGCTAATTAAAACATTCTTGAGCTCATCTATAAAATCCGTTTATCAAAGATTATTCTACTCAAAAAATAAATTTTAGTATATATTTATTATTTTTTATCATTTTTTTGAATGATATTTGAAAACATTTTGAATTGTACCGTATACATTTTTTGTATATTATTTTAAAGTACATGGCAATTTTACATGGCAAAATACAAAATTTAAGCGAAATTGGTAGAATAGTTTCTGAGAAATCGAATTTTAAATATATGACTTTCTCAAAATTCGATTTCTCAAGAATTATTTAACCGATTTTGCTCAAATTTTCTATTTTGCTTGGTGAAATTACATACTTTAAAATGATAAAAAATTGCTTACTTTACAATTCAAATTTTTCTACTATTATTTAATAAATAATGAAAATGATAAATATTTATTAAAATTCATTTTTGTTTAGAATTATCTTTGGATAAACGAATTTATAATTGTGTGCAAACATTTTTCATTTCGCTTAAAAATTTCGCGAGATATGGCGAAACACGCAAGAAGTAAATTTAACATTAAGGGGTCCAAACTTTGGTTGGCTCTCCTGATTTAATTACTATTGGGACAATATTTCCCAGATTGCGGCTAGTCCCTATATTTTGGGGGTTAAAAATCAAAATCCGTCAGAAGGAAACAAAAAAAACCTGTATTTATTCAGAGAAAGTGCGTTTTTTTGCCTGATTTTTGATGATAAAATATCGCCTGCACTAATTAATTAGCATCTTTGAGGTCACCCCTTCGTAGCATTAAGAATGAGTCCTAGAACGTGAAAATCCGATCATTAGATCAAGAATTATTAAACGTGGTTCGTTTTTTATTTTGTGCACTATGCATAGTTGAATGGAGAACGTTCTCCAAGAAACTATGCTCTAGAGTCTGAGTGTAAATGACGTGCGATAATTCTCGCCTTCTCTCTCACGAGTCCAGCAGTAGGTGTTGCTGGATATCCTGCCATCACATAATCCTCCAATCTTTACTGTGGGAACCAGTAAGTCAACGTTCATTGCGGGTTGTTTGACAGACATGAATGGGTGTTTCTATTATTTTCTCTCATATCTGTATCATATAAAGTTAATCACTTCAATAAAAATCACACTAAATGAAATTTACGAATTTAGTTAAAAAACAAAACAAACAAACACTTATCCAGTTTTGTTTTAGACAATCATGATTTTTTAATTTAGACATGAAGGTGTCTAAAATCTCAGGTTTGTGTATGGTAAAAGTTTAAAAATGGGATTTTTTTCCTCTTTTCCCATTCAAGTATTAGTGAAATAATTCAAAACCTATACATCTAAGTGTCTTTAAAACCACTTAATTCTTAGCTTTTAGTTGTGATTAATAAATTTTTGAGCTGAGTAATAAAAATGAGGATCAAAGCATTTTAACAACTAAATGGGATAGTATAGGAAAATGTGACAGTAAAATGAAGTGGAAACTATAACCCAGCTTTTAAATTAAGAAGAAAATATTTTATTCAAAAATATGCCAGCCAGGTGGCCGAGCGGTTAGCGTGCCTGACTGCAAAGCAATTGACTGCGGGTTCGAATCCCGCTCTGGGCATGGATGTTTCTCTCTCTCTTTGTGCCGTCCTCTGTAGTGTGTGTGTGATGTGTGAGTGTGGCCCCCCTATAAACGGATTTGCGGCAGTGTGGCGTGAGCAATGTTGCTCGCCTCCGTGACTTTGGTTCACAGGTGCCCACTGGGTAACGCGAAATGAGCAACAATTCTGGCATCTTCATAGGCAAAGATTCAAATTCTGTGACTGCCATTGTAAAAAAAAATTATTCAAAAATATAAATTTAATTTGTTTCAGCTGAAGGGTTGAAACTGGATATGGTTACCAGTTACAAAGAAATAGAAAGAAAATTGAATGAAGGTACAACAAACAGAAGTATTGCCTCAACAAATATGAATGCCACTAGCAGGTAAAGATTAATAGTTTAATGAAAAGAAACTGTATAAAAATTATTTTAATGCTGACAGATCTATGTTTCTTAATCTTGTCGAAGATAAAAATTAACTTTAGTGCTGCAGTGAATCATTTCAAAGTAGAGTTACTTTTTTTCAAAGATTTTTTAAAGAATAAATGTTAACATTATTTTCAAATAAGTTTTTAATTATATAATTTAAAATTGTTTTACGAGCCAAAGTAGGACAATTTTTTTACTAATAGTCAAACGAGACGACACAAGTGTTTTTCAAGTGTTTATTACTCACAATTGAAGATTTTTGTCAGTCAAAGTAGTATAATTATAATTAGAGCCATATTTATACTCATAATTGGAGATATTTACCATCGAAAGTAAAATAATGTAATTATGTAATTAAGGCACGAAATATAAAATTCATGCGATTATTATTCTTATTTGAAGATTTTTGTCAAAGTAGAAAACATATAATAGTCATATAGGAAGACAAAAATCAAGTGTTTACTGCTTACGATTAGAGATCAGCCAAAGGAGAAAAAACATTATTTTTGTGAAATTGGACGATGAAATTTAAATGTTTATTTTTAGTTATATATTTTCATCAACTTAAACAAAGTAAAATTTTTGTGTTTCGAATAGGAAATTTTAAGTGCAGTCTCAATTTGAAGAATAAGCAATAAACAAAAATACTATTAACTTAGTGGTTGAGCAATTAGATTAGATTTAGATTAATTTTGTCTGAGTAACAAATTGTGACAAATGGTAGAAAATTTGTTCTTTATAAATGTTAGACCTTCCACTACCTAATTTTAAAAATCCTGATTCCTTTCCAAAACTTTTAAAACAATAAAGTACTTGAGGTGATATTTTTAAACTAATCATCATATATATTAGGATCAAGGGCGCTCACACGGATTTTAGTTAGTTACAGGGGGGTGCAGCCAGTAAAAATATTCATTAAAATTATTTCAAAAACAGTGAATAAATATTTTTTTTTCTTTTATTATTTAAGAAAAATGTTGTTTCTAGTGTACACCCTTATTTTTCAGTCGAGCTCATACAATTGTAGGAATTCATTTGATACAAAAGTCTAAAAAACCAAGTGGACAAGAAACAGCCAAAATGTCTATTGTGCACCTTGTAGATCTTGCAGGAAGGTAAGAAAATAAGAAACTATTATAAAATTGTAATTTTGATTTTAATGCTGTTTAGAGTAAATTGAATTATAATAAATTCCTTTACATATTTATAATAAAAATTGTAATAATTTTTTCCAAAATTGAAAAATCTTGTCGAATTGGCGTTTTTTTTAAATGATCAACCCTCTTTTTTTAAAAACAATTTGTCTGCTTTTAATTTCCGTTAATTATTTTCAGCAAGACTGAATGTTCAAAATTAAAGCACTACAATGTCAAAATTTTCATTCTGAAGCTATGCTAAAATAACCGTCATCGGACGATCCATCCAATTAAACATATTGTTTACGCTAAAGAACATTTTTACCTTTACGATTTTAAAACCATTTACTACTAGTGTGGATAAAAAAAACAAGAATACAAAACTATGCAGTGTTTTTAACCATTTACAACTAGCATTGTTTCAAAACCGTAAAAGAGACACTTAACTGGACATAGGAGCTTGTCTTTTCGTTAGATTGTGACTTATCAGGGCGAAACATTGTGGTGTGAACACTCTGAAATTCGAACTGCCGTTCTTTCGGTTATGAGTTTGACAGATTAGCCCTTTCAGCTGTAATATGTACTCAGCTGTAAGAAACTAAGTGGTGTCATTAGGTGGGACTAGTTGGTGCGATAAAATTCTGGTTGTTTTATATACAGTTATTTGACTGTTTTGTTTGAGTATAGTAAAATAACAATTGAACAAATTGTTATTCAGCCCTTTTTTTCAAAAAATTTCTATCAGTGTATGGGTGAGTATAAAGCAAACAAAAGGTGGATTTTGGAATCACTGTTAAGGGGTTTATTTTTTAAGAAGCTTATTTAAACATATTATCATTTCTTATTTAGGCAACACTACTTAATCAAATATTTTTTGTAACAGTGAACGAGCCTCCAACACTGGTGCTACAGGAGATAGGCTAAAAGAGGGAGCTGCTATAAATCAATCTTTATCTTGTTTAGGAAATTGCATACATGCTTTAGCAGAAAGAGCAATGGGAAGAAATGCAAGAGGTAAATATACATCTGAATTTGAGTTTCCAAATTTTACAGAAATTACTTATTATTTTAGAAACTGTCATGAAGGCTTACATAAAAATTATTTTAAATAAAAATTGTTTCACTGGGTCCCCCGAAATTCTCGGAACTAACAAATATTTCGAGAAATGCATATTGGATAGAAAAACAAAACACGCGTTTGATTCATCTATCTAATTATACTTAAGTCAATCTCCCTGAGGGGACAGATAAAAAACCCCATTTTTTAATTTCAAATTCGGATTCTCTTGAAAAATGTACCGGAATTCAACTTACAGGTTTTTGCATTTTGGTTTACAGATGACGCTGTAATCAAAGAAAATTAAATTGGGGTATAAGTTGTCTTAAATGAAGTCATGAAAGTGTTAAGGGAATCAGTGAAAAATTAGAAGAAAAATATGTCTGCATATTTATGAACACCCTATACCTTACATATAAGCATCGTCTGTTTCGAAAAATATGATTTTTAAAATAGCTAATTTTATTGAAGAGTTCTGGTATAATTCCAGAAAAATACTTTATTAATTGCTAATGAAGTATTTTGCCTTGCTGTTTTTAAAAGTCATCTAAGAAGATTAACTTTCAAATAATGCAACAAAAAAAAAATTATTTCAAAAGTAACTTTCAAGCCTAACCGTAAATTTCCACGCGAACAGCTTGTTTGAAAACATTACGTATAATTATTATTTTTTCATTATAAAATATAGTTAGCGCTTCTTTTCTTACAATTTCTAATATAATTATGTTTACAAAGTAATTACTAAAACTAAAATTATACTAAACTTTAACTATTAAAAAATATTTTATTAAATTATTTTATTAAATTATTTTATTAATTAATACTAAATATTATTAATTTATTAATTAATACTAATTATTATTAATTTATTAATAATTATTAATTTATTTATATTTATTAATTTATTAATAATTATTGATTTAATAATAATTATTTATTTATTAATAATAATTAATTTATTGATAATTATTAACTTATTAATGATTTATTAATTAGTTTATCAATTTAAAAAACTATTTTTTTCATATTTAACTGACTATTTTATTTCCTTCCAGTTCCATTTAGAGATTCTGTTCTCACACGATTGTTAATGAATGCATTAGGAGGAAATAGTAGAACAATTATGGTAATTTTCTGCTTTTATACTTTAGTTCAGCTTTTAATTTAAATAAATGCATTCATGAGCAGATGTAAGTGTTTTTTTAACATGTATAAGTGATATTTGCTATTTTGTACATTATAAGGAGAATCAATTTTTGACCCAATTTTGTTTTTCTAGAACCATCAATTACTTGAAAAGGGAATCACTAAAAAATTTAAAAGTTAAAATCCGTAGCAAATTTTTAAATTTTTTCAGAAATATATTTGGAATTTTAAGTACGAAGTAAAAAAAACGTCAGGAAGTGGTCAGTTGAAATTAAAAACAGTTAAGCGTTTTACCATAGTAATGTTCTTAGTTTTAAAAGATTATTATTAATGCTAAATATAGAGCATAAGTAGGGAAAAGAAAAATACATTTATTTATTTTTATGCATTTATTGTTATTCAATTCATAAAATTTTGCGAAAAATATTAATTAAAATTATGAATGAATAAAAATTATTTTTACGGGAATGAATACTTAAATGAAGAATGTTAACAGTTTGAGCATTCATTAAGAAGGTGGCTCATTCGACATCCAAAAACTAATTAATGAATTAATCACGATTAGAAAGTGATCAAAATATATAGCAAGATTTTATGCTGGCTGTAGAGAAGGGAAATTTTTTTTATCGATGTTTAGCCTTGGTAACATGATATATGCAATTTTTTTTTAATCTGAACTTGAAAATTTATATAAAGTTTATTTTTCTGACAAATAAGTTATTATTAAACCATATGTCCTGTCTGTAAAGTATTCACCTTACGTATGCAAGAAATACATTTGCTTAGAAACGTATTTATTTTTGCAGATTGCTGCTATAAGCCCTGCTGATATAAATTATGAAGAGACATTATCCACTCTTCGATACGGTAAGATTTACGGCATTCCATATTTGAAGAGCTTAGTAGAAGAACCGGCTAAGTGACATTCTTTTAACAAAATAAGATTTCCCTGTGAAAATTGTTATTTTAACTTTATTTAAATATATAACATTTACTTATATTTCCAAATCTATTCATTCCGAAGATACTCAATGGAAGAACCGGCTAAGTAACGTTATTTGAGTATTCATTGGATGGAAAAACCGGCTAAGTGACTTGGCGACAAATAGTCAATAAACAACCCTAGAAAACTTCTTGTTTAGCATCGAAAGCTTAAGACTTGGGGAGAAAACAAATTGGTGAAAATGAAAAATTTGAAACAGCAGCTTATTTACATTAAAGAGGAATTTATGTTTTTTACGAATCAATAATTAAAATAGTCAAGAAAAAATAACCCTTAAACAGCTTCTAAATAAATTTTTTTAGTTTTCTGGTTCACATTAGTTTGTGTTTCAGACACAATGCCGTAGTAAAAAAAGTAATTTTTTTTCAAAGCAAAGTCGCTTTGGAAATAAATATTATTTTGAACTTATACAACTTTTTCAGTTTATTATTAGTGTTAATAGCTGAATACTCGTTTTTTCTTTTTGAAATAAAACTAACTAGTCAATAAATTGGTAATGATCAACATTGCAAAATCACGCACAAAATTGAAAAGAGTTATGCGGACACAATCGCTTGAACACAATGCGGACACAATCATGGTTGTGTCCCTATATCTTGTGCTACTTTTAACGATTTTTTTTCAAATTTTAAAGTTATACTTTTATTAATTAATAAAAAGTTTGCTTAATTTTATTGAATATTTCTGTAGTTATAGTAAGAAAACGTAAGTCAAAATAATTAAATTTTTAAAATATAGAAATGCTCGTGTCTTTATGAATATTTAAGTTAGGTTTACAAATTTCGTGCAATTATTTCAAATGATAATCAACGTAATTGACACTATTTACAAACTTATAGCTTTTTTTTTGGCATAGGGTATTCAAAAACTTTTCATCCGTAATTTATTGCTGGTTCTTCTGGCCTGTAAAAGCTTTAATCTTTATTGATATGCATGGAAAATCGCATGACTAAATAACTTCTGCAGTTTTAAGATAATTCTCTAAGTATTTCTTGAAAAACATGAAAAAAAAAGTTAGAATAGAAGTGTTCACCATTATTTGTCCAACCCCTGTAAATATATATACATATTACTCACTACACTTAAATTTTACACTAAACACTTTTTCTTTCGAAGATACAAGAATACGAAGATAAGAATACAGATACTTTTTCTTTCGAAGATATATTTATTTTTATCCACAGTCGTTTGAAGTACTTGTTTTACTTTAAAAAATAACGCTGTTGAGGAACACTGTTGAATTGTTAAAAAATAACAAGTGTTTAACTAGGTCTTGTGTTTAGAATAAATTTTCTTTAATAATTTGTACAGATATTTTTTCCCCTATAACTGTTGAAGTAGTTGCTTAACTCTTAAATGATAAAATTTAGAATTAAAAAAGGAAATTTTACTTGAAATGCTCCAAAAAAATAAACACTCAAAACGCAGTGCAAAATTTTAATATAACAAATTCAAACTGGAAATAAAAGACATTTTTTTAGGTTATGTTTTTATGACAGTAATAAAAGTCAAATTTGATTTGTTAATGATTTAATTGTAGTAAAAAGCTTAAGTATTTAAAATTTCAAAACATTTCGTTTCACCACAATTATTAATATATACTAATTCTGGGGAAATAATGTTTTATATTACATTTATTTTGATAATTCATAATTTGATGTCCATTATGAACCAATAGTGTGTGATAAATTATAATCACACACTATTGGTATACCATTATTAATAATTTATTGCCTATTAAGAACCAAAAGTAACGTGGTTTTATAATTTTTTGTTCAGCAGTCCTGTACAAGCGTTATATAAAGGACTATTACTTTACTATTTTATTCGTTATGACTTTACTATTTTATTGGTTTACACTTGTTTAATAGAATTGTATTGATCATTATTTTAGATATTCTGATTTTTATACTCGTTGTTGATGTAACTTTTAGAATTTCACGTATTTATAATGTATGCTTTATGTATGTATCTACTCTCGTATGCCCTTAAATAGGGCGGGTCGAGATACAAATAAACTCATATAAAGGAGAAGTGAGAATGTTCAGTAGTATTTAAGTTGTATATTTCGAATTTTTGAGCTTATTTTTTATAATTTGATGTAGCCGATCGAGCAAAACAAATAAAGACAGTTGCAATTGTAAATGAAGATCCAACTGAAAAACTTATTCGAGAACTACGTCAAGAAAATGAAAGATTGAGAAAGATGTTGGAAAAAGGAGCAATGGATGTACCAATTCAACCAGGAATGTCAGATGAGGGTAAATATTTTAACTGTTAATATTTAATATTTTAACTGTACAGTGAGCAAAATAAATAAACAAATTTGATAAAAATTTTTGGATTTTGACGTATCAAGTGCCAATTTTAATAGTTCAAAGTTCGAACCAGTAAGATGGACACTTATTACGAATTATAGTGATTAATTAGAGCTAACACAAATTAACAATTAATGCTCAGTTACAAATAATTAGCGTTAACTATTGCTATTGCTTATGTTATTATAGTTATTACTGTTAACTATTGCTTATGTTACTAAATCAAAAGCAAAAACATACCTTTTTTCGAAAATTTAAGAGAATAGCGGTAAATTTATGAGGATATCAAATTTATAACCATCAAATTTATGAGGATAGCTGCAATCTGAAACATACAATCTATATGGTTCTATGGACCCAAACTTTAACTGCTTTCTTAATTTAACTATTGGAATCTTACCTTCCAGACTTCCCATATTTTGATGGAATCCAAATCTATTGAAAAAAATTATGTTCATTCTGGGAAAATACGTGTCTGATTTCGTAACATGATTAGTTATAATCACTAATTAAATATCTTCCCCTTCAAGTTTGGTCCTCAGAACGTGAAAAAAATTGTTTCAGGCAAATATTTATTTTTCCTCACGGCACGAGTTGGCTCACCGTTAGGAGTTTTTTAATAAGGAAGTAGCCGAAATAAGTGTTTCATTGACTATTGTGTTAAAATAAAACATAAATCATACCACTTCGATATGGATTCCATCTATTCATTTATTAAAATCTTCTTGCTATTAGGTTTTTTTATTGAGGTCAATCACAAAATTTGAATTCAATTGTATAGAATTCAAGACTTTCGATATAAATTCAATTAAAAGAACTTTTATGTTAATTTCTAATGAAGCTTTGATTAATGAGTCTTAATAAATTGAATTTGTATATATTTTTTCATAGAGTTTCTATTCATGCAATACGTCGAGTTTTTATTTCGGTTTTATTCGATCCAATCGCAGAATTCATATTCTTTGATTTATGTACGCATCTTTGAAGGATTTTTTGAAAAACTTACGTCTTTCAGTTTAAAATATATTTAGCAAACAAAATTATAACTTTCTTTAAAACTTTAGAAAATTTTGGTTAAAAAGTGCCCTACTGTGAGGTGTTTCTGAACAAATAGATAGAAATTTCCTAGACCATAGTTTTTATTAAAAACTAATTTGTAATTCAATTCTATTAATATTTAATTCTATTAACTGTGAAAAGGTTATGCAATCAATGTCAATTTTGTTTTTAATTTTACGTTATTTTTCTAATTTGATTTTGCGAGAGTATTTAGATTTAGATTGTTTCCGAATGTAGGTGACATTTTGTAAATAGATTTCAGCCTGAAACAAATTCTATTTTATTTTGTTTAATTCTATTCTATTCTATTTTATTCTGTTTAATTATTTTTCCACAAACTTTTTATAGAAATTCACAAGTTAAGGAGGAAATGGGAAGAAGAAATGCACGCTGCAATGGCAGAAAATGACAGAGACCTGCTGCAAATTAAACAGTCTTATGATGATAAGTTAAAACTTGCGAGACAACAAAAAGGATTTGTAAGTACACTTGAAATGAATTTAAAGAGGGGTTGAAAAATATTGTAACTACTAATATTTTATTAGCTATTAGCTGAATACCCGTTCTCCTTATGGGGTGAAAATCAATAAATCAGTACTGCAAAAAAAAAAAAAAAAAAAAAAAAAAAACGAAATCATGCACAAAACCGAAAGACTAACACAATTAATAAATCTAAAATAATTTCAATTTTAGTATTTATTATTATTTTTTGTTTTTGCCGGTGACTTTACGTTATTAGATAAAGTAAAACACATTTTTAGTTGCTTATTCCATCAAAAGAACAACTTACTGTATTCAGTATATTTGGGAATGATGCTATTGCTCGAGGCCAACTCATGATGATCAAAATTTACCACCACAATTAAGTGATTTTCTCTGGTACTAATCTCTTTCGAATGCACGCAAAACGCCTTTTTTCCAGATTAACTCTATTAAAACTGCGAAATATTATAGCAGTTTTAATAAGTACTAAATATTCTAATGTTACGTAGATCAGTATATTTGGTATTGATTAAAATTGCACCGATTACCACATCATTATAAGTATCTATTTCCAAAATTAATTAAGCACTATTGAGTTTATCTGACATAACGAATGAAAATAACCATTGGCTTCAGTAATAGTATGGCGATTTTTTATGTTCCTCCTGAATGAACTAGCACTATTCCTCCCTTAATTTTGCTATTTAATACATAGATTATATTTTTTACTTCAATCAGTACCTGTTAGTAAAATTATTCAAACGTCATTATCATCAATAGTGGTAATTTTTTATCTTTGAATCCTTTTTGTATGGCAATCTTTTACCTTTATCCTAAGCGATTTAGCACTATTTCTCCATTAACTTTGCTTTTCAGTATATGACTTATTTTTTTACTTCAAATACTGTATATTCTCAATTATTTAGTTTTCTAGAGCTTAATTATATACAAAAAAAAAACATGTTGTTTCATATTACTTAAGAACCGCATTTGCTACAACACTCACGGCTCCTCTATCATTGAGTTTATCTGACATAACGAATAAAAATAATTAAATATATGATAACGTGTAATAAACTATTTTTTTTAATGATGAGGGTTATAAATAAGCTAACATCACTGTCTTTTAAATCATCTGCAGTTTCATTTATATCAATGGTACTAGCTCTAAGCCAAACAGAAAATTCTATTTTTTAAACTTGAACGATCCAATTGAAATTTTGGAATGATTTTTGGTATCGATAGCTAAAACTGTCCGTTTTACCATCTGTCAAAATTTAAAAACGATTAAACCAGCGGTTCTGGTGAGAGACGCACACAGACAAGCTCTTCATGTTATTATTATAGACAAAATAGATCACAATGCATATTTTGATATAAGACGAACCCCTTTTTTTACTTTGCTAACAATATTAATAAAGGACTGGAATGAACTAGTTCATTTTTTTTTCAAATTTAACATGAGGCATGAATAATTGTTTTTAAAAAAAATTCAATGCGTAATGCAATTTGTATGACTGAAATATTTTATCACCTGGACAAAGAATAGACCTAGGACCTTTTTCATGAAATTTTTAACGGAATGGCTTTTTTTTAAACTTATTATGACGAATTATTAAATCATTTTTCTTCTATTTACAAAATAATATATATATATATATATATATATATATATATATATATATATATATATATATATATATATATATATATATATATATATATATATATATATATATATATATATATATATATATATATATATATATATATATATATATATATATATATATATATATATATATATATATATATATATATATATATATATATATATATATATATATATATATATATATACAAAAAAGTTCAAAAAATATAATGAAAACATGGAAAAATGAATAAAGATTTTTTAAAGGAAAGGAAAAAATTATTAAAAAATGTTTTTAAAAAGATATTCACAGATTTAAAAAAGTAAAGAAAAAATTGGAAAATAAAAGAAGGAAAAAATATCATCTCGTCATCAGCTCACACGATTATATCCGAAAAAATAGTGCTTTCGTGCTTTCTAATATTGTACTAACTTAGCCGAAGCAAAACGTATCAATACACTAGAATAGGGAGCACCAGAAACCTTTTTTTTAAATTTGACAATTTTTTTTTAAAATTTTAAGTTTGTGAATACTTTTTGAAAATATTTTTTCTTCCCTTTCAAAATTCTTTATATCTTTTTCCATGTTCTCTCTGCATTTTTAATTTATTTTATGAGTTCTATGTACTTGCAGCTTATGCCGAATGAAAAAAACTTATTATTCTTTCTCGATTTTTCGTCGTTAATCTCTCTTTTATTCTTTTTGTCTTTATTATGATTGAGGGATTGACTAAAAGACCTAATTCATCAGTTTTGATAGACTTGCGTTTTTTCTCATAATTTTTTAAAAATGTTTAAAATGTCATTAAATGCTACATTATAACAACCGTGAGTACAGTGGGTAAGAAATAAAAAATTTAAAAAAAATAAGAGAACGTATTAATAGCTTTTGATCTAATGGTTTTCACATATTAGGACTCAATCTCAATGATTCGAGTGTCTAACCTTAAATACACTACTTAATTATTGCTGACGATATATTAAGCTACAAAATCAAACACAACAAAAACCGTACCTTTTCAGAAATAACATACTGAATCTATTGAGATATGGGTTCTCGATTCTCAAAATATGGAGAGTAATAGCAAGCTGGAAAATATGGTCCAATAGTTCAGGCAGGAGAACGAAGTTTGAGCTCTTTGATATTAATTTGATATTAATTTTGATATTAATTTTGATATCAGATCGCGAAATAGACAATAAGGGAAATTTGCATTAAGGGGTCCAAATATTCCACTACTTTTTTGCCTAAATTATTGGCATTACATTTTCCAGATTTTCACTACTTCTCACCCCATAAAAAAAGTAGATTTTCTCTTTTTTTCCGTACTGTCAATTCCATTCAGCAGTTATTGGTTTTAAAACGATTACTTGTCTATGTGAATAATTGCTATTTCTAGTTATACTTACTTTTAATATTGAATACAATTTTTATATTCTCCATTATTTATTTGAACTTACATGAATAAACGAATATGTATTTAGGAATGGGATATAGCTAAAATCGAAAAAGAGAAGAAAGTTCGGCCTCATTTTACAAACTTGAACTTTGATCCTATGCTCTCAGGAAAAATTGTGCACTTGTTAAAGTTAGGAGAGAATATTGTTGGTAAAACAGACCAAGCTGATATTCAACTTCTCGGGCCAAGGTAAATATTGAACTAAAAAGTACATAAGTTATATTTTTTCATAATTTATAAATGTGAAATCATCGAGACAAATAAAGGCTTATTAGGAAAAAATTTTGGATAATTCAAAATTTTTTTGTGTTCTTTCAACAAATCCTAATGATTCGCCGACAACACTGATCGTTTGTGAAAGCTATCGTGAATGAAAGTAGCTATCTAACGTGAATGCACATATCATGCAAATCAAAACTGATTTACGGGAAGGTGTACATTCTCAACTTGTAAGGGGCTCTCATATAAGATGCGATTTTTTTATTTTATTTTTAACGTGTAAGGTGCCCCGAAAGGGTTAAATTAGGCTTCTCGGATGCATTTTATTTTAATTATATAATCGTCGTTGAACACAGCCGATCCAATTTTTGGGTTTACGACTACTAATGTTCAACTGCGTAGCATTGTAATTTTGAACCCAATCCAGAAGACAAGGGAACTCCTGGATCAAGTATTGGGAGAAATTTGCCGTCGTGGAGGACTTTTTTGATGGAACTAACTCGCATTTGCTTTACATGGAGAGGAAGACCACGAGAACCTTCCACGATTAGCCTCACTGCAAGGGGACTCTAACCCATGATCCGTCTACCACTGAAGATATTTTACGTCAACACTGTGCTCAGTGCTCACGTTAGAAAGTAGCTATCTAACGTGAATGCACATATCATGCAAATCAAAACTGATTTACGGGAAGGTGTACATTCTCAACTTGTAAGGGGCTCTCATATAAGATGCGATTTTTTTATTTTATTTTTAACGTGTAAGGTGCCCCGAAAGGGTTAAATTAGGCTTCTCGGATGCATTTTATTTTAATTATATAATCGTCGTTGAACACAGCCGATCCAATTTTTGGGTTTACGACTACTAATGTTCAACTGCGTAGCATTGTAATTTTGAACCCAATCCAGAAGACAAGGGAACTCCTGGATCAAGTATTGGGAGAAATTTGCCGTCGTGGAGGACTTTTTTGATGGAACTAACTCGCATTTGCTTTACATGGAGAGGAAGACCACGAGAACCTTCCACGATTAGCCTCACTGCAAGGGGACTCTAACCCATGATCCGTCTACCACTGAAGATATTTTACGTCAACACTGTGCTCAGTGCAAGATGGACGCGGAATTCGTATTGACCAGCCTTTGCTGGGATTCGAACCCAGTTCACCTCATCGGAAGGCGAACGCTCTATCCCCTGAGCCATCTCGGCTTTCTCAGATGCATTGGACTAATCACGCTTTAAAATGTAGGCTAAAAGAACGCGATAGATCTGTCAATTATCAAGAATGTGATAAATCATCTATTACCGCACATTATAGAAATATTGGGCTTAAAGTCAATTTCGATAATTCTTTTTCCACCCCTGTCAGCTTACCTTAAATTTTGTTTCATTCCCAGGAATCTTGTTTCATTCATATGAACCCCGATTCTGATATTAATGACATGATTTCCTTACAACCTCTTCATGACCCGTAAAAATGCATTTTGCCCTGATTTGCAATTCTCGGCCACTGCGGTATTTCAATCTTTTTTCATTTTTACTTTTAATTTGTTCATTGACAACTTAACGTTCTTGTTTCAAACCACTTTTATTTCCTCATTCCCGTCTGGCGAATCTGGAAAATGGAAGTCTATTTTGAGAGCTTGAAGCATGTCGTATTTCATTACCATCTGCAAGTTCTTTGAAGCAAATGAAGTTGATGTCATCAAGTATATCTTTCTGATTAAGTTTCTTGGAATCATTCATTGAACTATTGCCCTGGTTGCTTTATCACATTATACAGATGATCAGATTATACAGGTTGTCATACAGAAGCTTTTTACACTTCTTCATTATCGTTTTAAACGTAGTAAAAAAATCACTTTTTCTTAAGCAAGTCTATAATCAAATCGTTTCCATATTATCCAATAAATAATTCAAGAAAAAGTCACCGTTATTTTTTAAATAATAAAGCGATTGTTGTTACATAATTCTGTAGAATATCTATAAAATATCGCTTGTTTTAAAACTGATGAATAAAATACAATAAAATTGACATTTGTGTGGTAAAAATGGTACATAAGTTTTAGGGACAGCACAGAAATGTTGTCATGCTTAGAAAGGAGGGTTGAGTTTCGTGGAATTGCGACAGTTTGCGATAAAGGGGAGGTAACAAGAAGTGTGACATATCACATATTAGTTTAACTAAAAATATCTAAAATTAGCAGAATAAATATTTTTAAATTATTTGTTTTATATAGCACTCACCGTTTTCATCAAAATTAGTATACAATTATTGTTATTGCTATGTCAATAAGAAACGTAGTTAAAGTTTTAAAAAAAATTGGACTATTATATATGTTTCTGAACTGTTATAGAATTATGCACAGTGACATGTGAAAAAAGCAGAAGGGGTCAAAAATATTGAAAGAAATCGGTCCCTTACCAAGAATATGGTAACGATCTCGACCCAAACGAATAAAGCAAAATACCGGTCTGAAATAGAAATTTACTTTTATAAAGCTGCAGAAGAAATTACTTCAATTTGAACTTTTGCATTTTTGTTCGTAGGTAGCGTTTTAATTTCATAATGAAAATTGGTTACAATGGTACAAATAAGTTAGAACTTATCAAGAAGTACAAGTCCGATCGAAAAAATAATAATAGACCGGTTTTGAAAAAACCTGTCTCGCCTCACTCTCTGAAGTTTAAACGATTCCCAGTTTCGGTGCAGGTACAGTTTGGTGTCATTAGATGAGTTTTAATATACTAAATACGTTTTTATTTTTCCGATCTGATATATGCACCGAAAAGTCATTACATTATGACCGCCTTGCTAATAACATGTAGGATCACCATTAGCCCTCAAAACTGCTATCACCCTCGGTGGTATTGATTCCACAAGGTGCTGATAGGTAGTCTGAGGTATCTGGTACCAAGTGCTCACCAACTGGTCCTGCAATTCCCTCACATTGCGAGGGGGTAAGCGTGGCAGCACGAATTTGGTTTTCCAAGTAGGATCACAAATGCTCTATTGGATTAAGGTCAGGTGAATTTGGGGGCCAAGACATGACTTGAAAGTCACTGGAATGTTCTTTGAACCAATCCATGACGATTCGACCCTTATGACATGGTGCATTAACCTGTTGGTAAACACCATCCTCCGCAGGAAAAACTGTTGCCATGAATGGGTGAACCTGGTCTTCAACTATGTTCAAGTAGCTTACAGACTTCAGGGATTGTTCTATGAGGATTATGGGTCCTAATGTGCCCCATGAAAACATTGTTCCTGGGTGAGAAGCCATGAAAACCTGGGCGAGCCGATTGTTATAGATGGAGGGTGGTCATAATGTAATGGCTCTTCGGTGTATTTCTCGAAAAAATGTGTACCCTTTCTTCATTGTGCGATTATAGCACCATCTGTAAGTCAAAGTAAGGAAGATTTTTTCTGGAGAATGAAATAATGAATAAATTTGCAATGAAATAAAATTGGGGTCATTATGGAATATTTTAAAAAAGATCGTTAATTTCACTTCAGGGGTATGGTGGGTTATATTCTATACGTTAAATTTTAGATTTTTTACCTCATACGTATTTCTTGAGATATTTTACCATTTCCATATTTTTTGGACACCCGGTATAACATGTTCAATGAAAGAAAATTATAACTAATAATACACAAAAAAAAGTTTAAAGGTGAAGTAAAGATATGCTTAAATGTTCAAAATTAGTATGCTTTTATTCATATTCATTAATTTTGCTTATACAGCGAAATATAATATTTTTTTAGATTTAATTAATATTAAACGTTATCAATCATAATTTCAGAGCATTAAGTTTATTTCTTTTTTTTTAGTATACAAGAAAGGCACGCTATGGTAAATTTCTTAGAGCATGGTGGTGTTACTTTAGAAAAATGTCACACTGATTGCCGCATACTTTTAAATGGAGAACCTTTAACAGCTAGAGCTCTTTTATCACACTGTGACAGGTAAGTTATTAAATATAAGAATTTCAAAAAATATGTATTACTTGTGTTCTATTGAGAGACATTGAAAGCATCTTATACAAAAAGTTTGAACTGGTTACACCCCCCTGCCTCTTTACTTTCTTGACACGTTGATCTATCTATGTTACAAATTGGTGGCTATTAGTTTTCAAATTGGTGATATCTATATCGTAGAAATTTATGGTTATGATCCAAAATGTGAATCTGAAGCAAAAGATCTTGCATAGGCAATAAAATGCTTCACATTTCTAACAACTGTTATTCTGTTATGTAAATAGTACGACCTTCTAACCAATTTAATTTCGTAAGTAAGCTAATACAAAGTGACGACACAAATTTCAATTCTGCTTTGCATTTAATTGAATTTTTATGGTTTTGGAACTGTTATTTTTTATAAACGATTATCTAATTAAATATGTAGTTAGTGTATTTACTTGTAAATAAGAAATAAAGACTTATTCTGCCCAGAATAATTTATTTTTAAAAATGTTTTCTGATCTAAATAAATTTGGTTTTAATTTTTCATTTGACAAATGGTTTCTCTGTCTTTATGATTTATTAAGGTTTAGAGTGAGATAAAAAAAAATTAACTGACTTCTTTTATTAAATAATTAGTTTGCAATAATTATATAATTAATTTAACCTCTTTATTATTAGCGATATTAAAAATTTTAGTTGCTTTATTGTTATAAAATAATAAAATATTATCTATACATTTATCAGAGTTTTGATCGTTAAACATGAAAAGAATATAAAATCTGATTTAAATTTTAAAAAAATTCAATGTTTAATGTTTTAAACAAAACTTGATTTTTATCGAGCGTGATAAAATGCCTCAATTTTTCTCCTCCTAGGACGACTTAAGCCCTATGAATGTACCTGATGGCGAACCTATGTTACGCATGCCACTAAGTGGTACATGTCAGGTATTTAGATGGTACTCGAAAAGTAAATTTAAATTACATGTACTACATGTACAAAAGTAAATGTTAAATTAAAGTACATGTTAAATTTTATTCATTAACATTCTTTGAAATTATTAAAAAAATTTCTCCAAAGCTGTCGGCCACCATCTGCGCTATTATGAAAAAGAATGATTTTGGGTGTCCTTATGACATTTCTGATAAAGTTAATAACTGTTTTATTATTGTTAATAATTCAAGTGAAACCTGAATCATATATAGAATAAAATTAAATGTTTAAGTATTTTGTAAAAAGTTTACCTGGTATGTTCAGATAGGTATTAATGCCACATGTGATAAATCGAAATTTAATAGGGGTTTATAGAATTTAGGGGTAATTGCAGTAGTTTAATGTTATTATTTTTATTTTTTCAAATACTTTTTGACAATAATATCGGAACATGATTTATAAGTTTTATATTTCGAAAGCTCGTAGTCAAGTAAGGTTAAGATATTCCAGAATAATTCTATAAGGCACAATTTCCAGAGGCTTTATCTATAGGATAAATGATAAGTGCTTCCTAGTGAATTCTAAATCATGGATAAGATTTTTAAGCTTAAAATTGTCGAAATTAATAAGAAGGGAATTATCAAGAAAAAATTGCTTGTATTTGAAATATAGAACCTATTTCCATCAATGAGAAATTATACAGAGTGAAATCCAGATGCTTTATTAATAAAAAGAATTAATATCTTCTCAAAAGATTGAAAGTATGTAACTTAGTACTTAGTAAACTTAGTACTCTTAGAAAATATAGATAAAGATTTCGCGAACGAAAATAGTATTATATCTAAAACCATTTTTATATTAAAATTCTTAGAAGGAAATAAATTACTTAAAGTATGAAGTGTATCCAAAAATTTAAATTTATCTCAAATTAGTTTTTAAAATCTAATGGGAAATTAATTAAATTGTGAGTCTTATTACGAAAATTGTAATTAAATTGAGATAATCTAGATTTAAAAGAGTCATTTACTAGGATTGCAAAGAGTTTATTTTTATACTTCATACTTTTTCTCTTCCTTCATTAGTATTGAATTTGTATTTTAAATTATGTATATATATATTTTCTGATTTCGTAGTTTAATTAAAGTTATTTTTTCACATTTATTTTCTTTTCCATTCTTTCGCTAGAAGCTTTATATTTTGCTTGATTTCTTTAAATAGTTCTGAATACAATTTTGTGATATGGATTTAACAGCCTTTGCTATACACCTACTGGTTTTTAACACACATTCACTCATTTTGCAAGCTAATCACTGATTTTGCAGACAGCTGAATCTCTTTTGGCAAGTTTTTTTCTAGTAAGCTGTCCCCCTTCACAGAAGCAGCAATGATCAAAAGAATGGGACAAGCATATTAATATTTCATTATCTTGCTTTTTATAACTTTTTTCCAATGTCCCTCAAGTGGAACATTCTTATTAAGGCCCCTATTCAAAGGGATCGTCTCTTACCGAAGTTACTCCACTATTTCTTTTACCAATCGAACTATTATAAATCAGCATTTTTATTTATTGATAGAGTTATTTTATTTGTAGAATAATGTTTGGGACGACTCAGTTATATGTTTTTATCCATCCGGATCAAATGAGAAAAACTGGAAAGAAGTATCCTGATGTAAGCTACGAAATGGCACAAGAAGAAATCGCTGCCAAAGCTGGCATATCTGTTGATGATGATGATCAATCCTTAGGTAAATCGTTTTAAGTTCAAAAGTGTGTTAAAAAGTAAGATGAATTGATTGAATGGGTAGAGATAAGCAGTGAAGCTAATTTCTACAACAAAAATTTTAATGATATGAACTCGAGAATAAATGATAAAATATTAATTTTGTAAAATGCGAAAGAAAAATCTCCTCATCACAACTCGCATCACAGAGATTATGGGTTAAATGTGTACATAGTTTTTCTCAAATATTTCATAAATATTCAGAGCACTTTCATGTGCTTATAATGTAATATTCCATTATCAAATCCAAATAAAATTTAATTAATTTTATACCGGACACAAGTTATTCCAATTTGAAAACTGGTAAAAATTTCCAACCGTTTCTCCCTTTACAAAGTAATTTGAGCTGCTACGGGACAATTGTTAAGACTCTAAATGGTAAGGAACCGAGGTTTTGTCCCCGACAGGGATTGGATCCAGGTCAGTCTTTGATCGATGCATACCAGTTTGCCAAGTCAAACTATGGACAACTAGTCAGATTTTTCTTTTGTGACGTAACTAAATTAACGGCTAACTTAGCTTAAACACAAAACGTATATACCTTCCTCATAAAATGCAGTCCTTTGGTCTGAATATAAAGAAGAAAGCAGTTCTGCAGCGTGCGAAACGGTTTTAATACACAAATGAACTCATAAATACACAAAGCAAAGCTCGTTATGTAATAGAACCTGTGACATTCAAAATAATAGTATTATATTATGGTGCAAATTTAAAAAATTTAATCCAACAAATGAGAAGGAGTTGAAATACGTATATTTACTTGTATTTGGATATAGTACTCGAGTGAGAAGCAGGCAATTATGGATTTCAAACTAAACAAATTAAGACTGAAAATAGGTAATCAAAAGTAATTAAATTATGGGAAATGTGATCATTAAGGAAAATGGTAGTACAATGCTATCGTGGGATAACAATAATTCAATAGGTTCAATTGGTCACAAAGTGTGAGGTTTGAACAAATTGGATAAATTGGTATCATCAGATTTAGAATAAGTTGAAAACTAAAGTTAATCAAAATCATAAATAAAAGATATATAAGACGATGACAGGCTATATCCAAATATAAATATTTCATTTGGAGCAATTTAGAGATGTTTCCAAAGAGAAAAAAAACAAATACCCATAACAATAATTAAAACTACTCACCACATATTGGAGAAATTAAAAAAAATACCAAAAAGCACCAAATGGAGACAAATAAATGCACACATTTCTTTAAATTCAGCACAACATTTAATCATGAACAAACTAGCATTTTATTAAGAAACATATCTTTCGCCCCATTTTGTAATACAAGAAAGCCTAGAATTGGAAATGGGTGACAAGAGAATTTAAAATAAAGAATCATGCATAAAAAAAATAAGAAATAAAAATAAATAATAAGAGAAAGAAAAATTTAACTGGTGAAAAAGATAAATATAGAAGGAATCCTTAAATTTGAAAGGGTCTTCGATGTTAAGGGAAATTAAACGTATAAATGTAGATATTAAGTTTACAGAAATTAATTACGGTTTGCGGATTAAATATAAAATTAAAGGCTAAGAAAAAGGATGTAAAAAAAATAATAAATCCCCTCGATATTGTCCGTATCTCGGAGAGAGAGAGAGAGAGGCAGAGGGTACTCCCCTTGGTGTCACAAAGCAAGCATGCACGAGAGAGAATGTGTTAAAGCATCATAAAAAAAATTCGTTAACTGATGCAGACCCAGAAAAGTGTCAGCCAATTAAATTTTAAGAGGGGAGAGTTTGAAAATCAGATGAAAGAGATTGGTTAAGTAAGCTCCCTTTAAAAAAATGAAGAAAAGGAAAGGAAAAAAAAGGGTATCTCTCCCCACAGGAAAGGCAATGACCGCGTTGACCAGCGAGGAAGGGCGAACAGAATGTTAATATTCATTACGAAACGAAAAGTGAAATTTCGCCAGACAAGATATTTTAAAAAAAAATTATATGGTTAAATTGAGATAACAAAACCCTAAATTAAGAAAATTGCTTAGAAATTTCTATATAAAATAAGTTTAAACTGTTATATATATAAAAAACGGAAATAAAGGCTTAAGAAAATTAAAAGATTAGATTTAAATAACAGAGTAAATTGTTACATTGCGCAAAGTGCAGATGTGGCAGAACCGATTGATCCTCTTTCCTTTCCTCGGAGATCATCTGTACTGTAAAAAATATAGTAAAACCTCTCGGGAGCGACTATTCTCTGTTCCATAGCAATATGGTCGTTAATGGACGGTGGTCGTTCTTAGGGGTTACGTTCATATGAAGTTACTCCATAATTTGGTTACCTCCATTTTAAAATGTTATCGAAGGTATATGATTTTTCTCCAGCGATTTTAATTTTACTCAGTGTCATTTTCTGGTGCTAAAGTGCCACTTGTGTTGGCTGTTGAATTGGATCGAAAAATAAAACTTAGCGTCAAAAAAAGACCCCTAATTATGTGTAAAAATAAATTTACCAATTATGAATTATAGAACTATTTTAAATAAATAAACAATCATGTTTTTTGTTTAAGTTTGAGTTTAATTTTATATCAGAAAAATTAACTTTAAAAAGTGAGAAGAAGTTTGTGTGCTTGGGATGCTTAGCTTTTTTTCCTTCCTAGTTTAGCATTCAACTTTAAAAATAAGACATTGATAGCATCTGTTGCATCTATTGATAGAAAAACCAAGGATTGTTCCTGGTGTAATGAAACACCTAGAATGTCCTTTTACACGTTTGGTATTTTGGATAGAACACAGTTATGTAGGTTTCGTCAATCATTAAGAATTAAAATAAATTTTCTTTAAACGAAAAAAAACCCCTTGAGTTTGAAGACCTCTAGCTTACCTAGAATGTGAGGGCTCTTAGTTATAATCGCATTGATGCCACCATGCTGTGTGGAGCTTTGACTTCCATTACCCCCTCTGCCGAGTCTAGATTAAGTATTAGCCAATCATTAGAAACTAAATTATGCTATTCCTTAAGTGAACAAAAAGTTGAATTTAAAAGGTTTTGCTTACACTAGTTTTTACTATAGTATAGTAAACTGAAAAATCTGAGGTAAAGATAAAACTAATAATTCATAAGAGTTACAGTAAGGAGTTCTTCAAAAAATTCTGGAACTATTATTTTAAAAATTTATTTTAAAACAGAAAAAAATACTGAAAAATATACTAAATAATATATTATATATATATTTTTATATATATATATATATATATATATATATATATATATATATATATATATATATATATATATATATATATATATATATATATATATATATATATATATATATATATATATATATATATATATATATATATATATATATATATATATATATATATATATATATATATATATATATATATATATATATATATATAATAAGTAAGTACGGATATTTTTTTATTTGAAATAATTAAGAACTGACTATTTGAACAAATTTGAAGGATAGTATTTTCAGTTCAAAGAATTTCAATTTTAAAGTAGATTTATGAACATTTTTTTGCTCAATTTTTTATGATACAACGACATAAAACGTTTCCTGTTTTTTTCTTCTTTCGTAAAACAAAAATTGGCCATTTTACACATTTAATAAGCGTCTTTTTGAAAAACGCATCCTGTATTTTAATAGTCTTATGTACTTTAATAGATACGGCTTTGCTAAATAAAGACCTTGTAGAAGTTCTACCTGGAGTCGAAGAGGCAAATGCAATTAGTGAAGAATTAGACAAAAAAGTTAAATTTGAAATAGTACTCCTTTCTCCCCAGTGGCTTGGAAAAATGTCCGGACGAACAGAAGTAAGTTGCAGTTAATGAAATTTCTTCTTAAAATTTAAAAAAGTTAAATGCTTTTTATCATTGAATAGTTTTTAAAAAGCTTTTTCAGTAGTACGATCACGCAAAAGTGCTGTAACTGTGACAATTTATTTTATAATATATATAAAAAATAAAAAGCATCCTTCAAAGGGACCAAATACTCTGAAATTATTGTAGAGCCTCGATAAAGCGGAAGCTCTTGGACTGAAATAATTGTTAGAATAGGAGAAGAATACGTTTAGAAGCGAGTTCTAATTAAGATATTAGTTCGAACTAAACTGTTTAAATTGCTTTAATTAAGTTAATATGATAATTAAATGAATATATGTTTAAAAAAATAAGGGATTGTTTTAATATTTGTTTGCATTGGCTTTGTTTCTTGCATTGAACCTGATAACCATTTCTTTTTTTCTCTTTTTTTTTAAAGTTTCTAACTAAAATTGATATTGTATTCAGTCTCTGTTCCGACCTTATTTTGTGCTGATTTTATAACAGTCATTGAACAGCCGACTCAATTTTTGAATTTACGATAACTAATGTTCAACTCTGTAGCCTTGTAATTTTGAACGCAATCCAGAGCACAATCAGCGAGTTATTGGGGAGTGAGCCGGATGCGTAATTCGTATCGACCAGCCATTGATGGGATTCGAACCCGGTTCACCTCATTGGAAGGCAAACGCTCTATCAACTGAGCTACAACGGCTCTTTCTGTACCATCTTCGCACCGAATGTAAATTATATATTTCTGTCTGCACTTGGAGTCTACGCATTTTTCATCTAACAAGTGATTCCTAAGTTGCCGAATTATAGAGTCTTCTGTACAGTTCTGTGAGTGATAGCTTACTACAGCTTAATTTTCTCTCTGTTTCTTCCAGTAGAATTTTTAAAGATTTTAATACCAATTTGTACACTTGGGACAAAATTTGTATTCCTTAAAACTTTTTCTTCATCTCTCAGATTTAAGGAGAGCCAATTTAAAACCAAGTTAACTAAATTATAGTTGTAAGAGTGATTCTTCTGCATAGAATCTTTGTAATGCGTTCTGCAAACAATTACCTTATTTTGCATAAATTGCCTCTTTTTCTAGATCTACATCATCAGCGTTAAAAGCTAATCTCATAAGATTTGCTATATAAATAGGATTTACGTAAAGAGCGCTTCTAAAAACTTCAGTAAATAACACGTACTATATAATATGTTCAATAAATTATCATTCAATTTCGAAAAAAAATTTGAAAAAAACAACAGCAATAGAATTATAGTTTTTTAATTTTATTTTTAGCAAAAATCGCTAATAAGTATAGAATCGAAATAGAAAGTGGATTGGTATGATTTTATAGCTTTAGTTTCTTCTAAAAGCTAGAACAAACGATTCGAGGTGAATATTTAGAAATTTCTTCCCTCTATAATACACCGAAATTGATACAAACGTGTACATTTCTAAATTCCATAATATTTATCCACATGCAAAATGATCCAATAGACCCAGAGAACACGGGGGCCTTCATCTTTTAGTTAATCAGATTTTCTCTGCACTAATGCTGGACTATATTAACAGCATGCAAGGGATTTTGTTGACAGTAAGTTTTTGTCCACAGTTTCGAGATTAAGCAAAAAAAAAATAATCTATTTTTATAGATTTCAGCACAAATTTTTATACAATCAAAGAAAAAAGTTTTTTCACCCTCTTTGAGAAAAACTCCTCAAATTACTATTGAAAAAGCATTTTGAAATCTCTTCAACGATTTCATCGATATGTCTCTCATCGATGTCAATCAATCGGTATGTCTTAAATCGATGCAGCTTACAATCGAACATTTTGAGGGATAATTTTAAAGCAAAAAACTTCTTATTAGTAAAGACGAACAACGTGCTACGAGTGAACTCTGACCCCTTTTCCCTTTTCTTTTTTACGGCAAGCTATATTCCATGTTTTTTTGTTAGTTAAAAAGAATTTCATCCATTTGTATTAGTTTCTATATTACAGAAAATTCCATGTTATACATGTATTAAACACTGGAATATTTGTTTCACGCGTTCTTTACGTCATAAATACCGTAGGAAGACGTATGGGACATTCTATACATTTTCAGTTTTATTTATATAAAATTGGCCGAAAAAAGTCATGTTTACTTCGTTAGTTAATTTAACCTATATTTTCGTTCAAGATGAAATATATAATCCATTAATCAAGTGTGGGAAAGATTAACTGGAAAAGTAATATTATTCTTATAGCTATTTTGAGAGTTCGTCTTAGTCTATTATTTAACCAGCACCGATATTTTAAATCAATAATAAATTTTTTTATGGGTTCTTACATTAATTTTACACAGGTACAAATGTAAATTACGTTTAAAAGCCTTTTTAATTATTTTGACTACCTTTATTGAATAAATTTATTATAATTTATGAAATATGTGTTTCTGTTTTGTTTTTATTTAGGTGTATGTTAAAATGCGAAATTTAGAAACAGGTGTAGAATTTGAATGGCCTAAAGAGAAATTTCTGAATAGAATGTATGTTATGAAAGAAATGTATCAAAATTATGAAGCTGGGGATGAATGGGATGTTGAGGAAGTAAGTATTTCACAAAAATGATTCTTTTTTTTTTTTAAATAATTAGAGATAAAACAATTGTATTTTGCGATATTAAAACATTTTAGTAAAAATACAATGACATATTTTCTAAATTTTTTTCTTAGGACCGGGATCCATTCATAGAAGATTTAGATACAGAAGTAAGAATTGGAAATTGTCAGGTGTTTCTTCAGCCACTTGCTTATATGGTAATTGTAGAAAATACAAATAATTTTACTTCTTTACACCTCTTATGTAAAACATGCGTGTCCCTAAACCCCTTATGTTAACAGATTTTATTAACTGTGAAATTATGGTTGAAAAAGCGGTCGTTTTACCAATCAAAAACTATCTTATGATTTCAAAGTTAAGAGCTATAATGATTGCGGTTTAGCAACTTTTTCCATTTTTATTGCAAATATAATCATCATCATGTAGGGAAAGACCAGAGTGAGCCAATGCCTTCTTCTAAACTCTGCTCCACTGCATTCTATTTTTGACGCCAGTTTCTTTCCTGCAAATATATTCGGCATCATTAATACATCAGTCAGAATAATAATTAGAATGTCTAAATTTACAATTGGAAATAATTAATTTCCTTTGTCTTTGAGTCACTTGAAAGTAAATTTTCAACAATAGGTTTTAAAACTGATGAAAAAACTTCATTTTTACAGTCAAAAGTTTTAAAACGTTAATAATATCTAAATTAATTCCCATTTAATACAAAATATATTGAAATGATGTATGTTTATCTAACATTTAGTACTGATATCCATAAACATGCAAAAATATAAAAATGAAATTGTGTTTATGCAGGTTGAACTTAAGGAACAATTAGAGATTGTAGATTACAAAGGAGCAGAAGTTGGTATTCTAAATGTAAGTTTTTGTTTTTATTTACCTAAATATATTCTTTATTCACTTAAATTTCTCATTAAAAATGTTCTAAATTTCTTTTTTTGGAAAAATGAATTCTTTCTTTGTCATTATTAAAATAAAATATGAAAAATTATGTCACACACCCTGAATAACTTTTGATCTACTAAATTTGATATACTGAAAGCTCTAGAACACAATCGTTCGAGAGTTAGTCAATTTATTTGGTACAGATGATGTTTCAAGTTATGGAAGTTACACGAAGACTCATATATTCTCTGAAAAGATTCATGTATTCTTTGAATAAAAATGATATGTTCCATGGACAGATTCAGTTTTTATGAGTTATTTATGCAAAAAATGATTTTTTTTTGCACTTTTTTAACTATTTTTTCTAATTACTGTGTAATTATTTGTGTAAAAATGCTACATTATAATTTTATTTCCTATGCGTTCTTGCAGCATAACTTATTTATCAAATATTTTATTCAACTTTTTGAATTTTTTACAGCATAATTTTACAATATAATTTCCTATTTATTGTCGAATTTAAAAATGATCGAAATAATTTAAAACATTAAAATATCAAAACTTTTGAACCATCTTAATGAACATCGTCTTACGAATACACATTTATGATAAATGGATTGATTGTATTAATGCATTAGTTTAATTTCTTTTTTTTGGGGGGGGGACAATTTTTAAAACTTTTTTTTGCAGTTTTATTGTGGCTTTATTATATCCAAAAAAGCGTTGGATATAATAAAGCCACATGTAATTAAATAGTATGAATTCATTAAATTTTATTTTGATTAATTAAATCTTGCCGAATTAATCAAATATTATTTTTAAATTAATTAATAAACATGGATTAGTTTGAAGTTTATGGAAAGAAACTTTTCGTATTTCATACTTTTTAATACTTTTAATGCATAGTCTTCTGTAAGTCTTAAAAATTGTTTAATACCAATAGTTACATTTCTCATATTGTGATATAATTAGTTTAAAAAAATCATTTAAAATATGAATTTTTTTTAAGAATTACACTAATTGCATGTTATAATGAAGTATCTCATTATATTTGTAATTTTTTTAAAAAACTTTTTAAGATTAGCATCCCAAGAGAATACTACTAATTGCTAACATAATAATATGATATAATAGATGTAGAATTAAAAAAATATAAAATCTCCTCCATCACACTTCAAATCAAATTAATCCGAGTTGATAAAATTTTAAAAAATTGCATTTGATATACATTTAATTACATTGAATTCGGGATTCACAACCGGAATCAAGTTAGAAGTTAAATTTACTTAACCGAACAACAAATCACAACTTAGTGAGCCTGTTGCGATCTTAAGACGCCATACCGCGGAAGAAAATTTTCGTTGCAAATTCTCTTTCTCCTTCATTACTAATTTAAAATTTCAAAAGAAAGAAAAAGTAAGTTCAGGCAAACCTAGAGTTTGTCATGAACTTTCAATTCCTGAAAAAATACTTCAAAATATGCAAACAATACTTAAAATGCAAACAAATTATTAGAAGAAAACTTCTCAGTTGCGTATCATATCATAATTTATTTTCATTTGTATATTTTTAAATTTCCTTTTCAGTATTTGAAACTTCATGGCTAACTCTAGATTTGTCTTTAAATTTTAGACACTTTAAATTTTAGATTAATAATGAAGGATTAATAATGAAGATTAATAATGATGTTCTTCTGCGATATGACATCCTCTTAATAAAACCCTTTTTTTTGTGAATCTTGCTAATTTCGTCTTCTGAAAGTAATGCTTTGCAAAATATTTTTAACTGTAAATCTACTTGAGATAGATCAGATACAGCTAAAAATTTGCTGTTTAAATAAAATTGTTATAAGTACTTTTGTCATTTGCGAAAATGGGAGGTGGGGTTGTCCCCATTGACCTTGAGGCATCCTTGTTGTGACAAGATGGTAGGCACCCAATAGTTTCGTCAGCATGTTTTTATGCTTATTTCGTAACTAAAACTTTTGTCTCCCCAAATTAGCAACTACCCGGATAAAATCTACCTCCTGATAACAACTAAGATCACGTGATCTCATCTTTTCATGTCCAGCGTTGTTGACCGATGATGAATTAACATTTGTGAAAAATACTTGGGAATGAAATAAATATTCAGAATATAAGATTCCGATGACATGACATAGTATGTGTTAAAAATTGCCGATTAACAAAGTTGCATCTTAGAGCGTTCCATCATTTGATCAAAAATTAGTCAGGTTGCACCTTTTATATGCATTAAAAGTTTATTTTCTTAAACTCCTTAGATAGAAGTAGTTCCATGTACTGCTGAAGGCAAGGAATATACTGAATTTGATGATATGTTTGTAGACAATCCTAATGAGTTGATTGGAAAAGATCTTCATTTTATGGTGAAATTATTGGGATGTCGAGGTCTTCCATCAAGATTTAATGTAATACTTTTCATTCTTCCATCTTTTTAGTTTTATTCTTATTAGCAAAACTTCGTTCTAATTTGCCATAATTTTAAAAAAAATGTTTTAAAATTAGAGATGCAATTTTCAAAATATGTAATATAAACATAAAGAAGAATTTCGCTATGTCTTTCTTATTAAATATTGAATAGATTCAGAGTTGTTCTTAACTATATTTTTAAAACGAGTACAAAAACAAGTTAATTTATTTGTATGTATTATTTAAAACAATATATTAAATAATGTTCCATGGAACCTTAGGGTTTCGAGAATTAGGAATTTATTTTCAACCAGTTATGATTCTTGAAACCTGGAATTAAATTTATACCCAATTAGTTATCCATAATTTATTTAATATTTCTCTCATTTATATGAAATTATTTAATTGAAATGTATGTGAAGAGAGAAGTTTTAAAACAATGCTTTTTCTTATAACAATATAATGATTGAATTGTGAAAAAGTACATGCATTGGTGAAAAATTCCATAAGTATTTCACATCGAATAAAAATAACCATATTCAAAAGTTAAGAAGCATGTTTTTGCAAAGATCATTCTCATTTCAGTTCCTTTATTTTTCAGTTTATGCATGCGTTACTGTGAATGTGCGAAATGAGTGGTTGTTGACTTTCACCGGTGAATGTTGACAATCACGTAGTCGCTTTGGTAAATGTCCAAAATATATACTAGGTCTAGATAAGTGCCACTGCCCAGCATGCATTTAGCCGGTACTCCGAACACTGATGTTTCTTCTAATTTATCCTCAGCAGATATTAAAATATCGAATAAATATAATAATATCAATGAAAAAAATTAATGCAAAATTGGATATAACAAGTATTTCGGACATTCACCAAAGTAACAATGTGATTGTTGAAATTCACCTGTGAAAGTCGACATTCGCTTGATTTCGGTCTTTCACAGCAACACATGCACTAAATTCAGATTAAGAACTAGACTTTACTATATAAGCTGCTCCAGCTCTGTGAATTCAACTATCTGACATAAAATTCAAATTTAAGACCACTATTGATAAAATACGATGCGATGAAAAAAAAATTCATTTATTCATTATATATTTTCAAAATTATTAATAAAATTTAGATTATTACATATTTTCAAAATAATTAACAGTCTGTCGTCAATTAATTTCATTACAATTGGTAATGAAATTTATTCTTTTAAGTCTCGAGGTACCATCAAAAGAAGGTTGATCATTTAAAGTTCCACAGCCGAAAAAATTGGGAACCCATGATCTAAACATTTGTTTTTTAGAATAAAATGTTTATTTTTTTAAGTTTCTACTAAAGTTTTTCTCTTTAAGGATATTGTATGTAGATATAAGGTGTATTTGGAAACTGAAGATAATATGACTGAAGTTCAATCAGATACTTCTAACCCAGATTTTAATCACAAAAGAATATTTTCATTTAAACGAGTCACACAATCAGTAAGTTGAATTTTTTATTTTCAAAAATTTATTTTGTAGATAGTTTTTTAACAGCTTATAAATTATTTTCATTCTCTATGTATGAATTTGTAGGCTTTGTAATATTTTTCCAAAGCTGATAATCAATATTTTTTCCATTGTAGATTTGCTTAGTTTTTGTGAGACCTGAAAAAGAAAACAACATAATTTTTAGCATTTTTATATTTTTAAGTATAGATTTGAAGCGTGTTAGCAAATAAATTCTTTTAATTTATGATTATTTTAAGCAACCATGAATTATTTTAATTAATGATTTCCGCCTATTTTATAATATTTATTAATGTAAAATAATTAGTTATGTTAATGTTAAGGTTAAACTCTTTTTGATTTTCTAATCATTTACTTATATCAAAGAAGTCATTACGTATGCAAAATTTCGTTTCTTTTTGACGACTCCTTCTTGGTGCACTAATTTTCTTGTCCATGAGTGTACATTTAAAAATTGATGACTACATTTTTAGAAGAAAGAATATTGCAATGCTAATGTATCGCTTTTTTCTTCAAAATAAATTAATAAATAAATTGTAAAGGGATGCTTTAGAAGTCTATAGATTAGAATCATACTGGTCTTTAAAATCCATGTATAGTAAAAAAATTGGCATTTTTTTGTCAATTATAATCTAGATTAATTTATAACGAGACATCTTTTCCTTTTTGGACCTTGGTTGAAGGTGTGTAAAATATGCATTTTAAGAGTTCTTCTTTTTAAGAAAGTGTAATATAATAAACAAATGCATAAATAGCTGTTTGAGGGTATGAAAAATAAAATATAAAACTTTAAAAAGTTTTCTTAAATAAAAAGCCTTTGAAAAGGTTATTTTTAACTAGAAAAGTTTCCTTTCGTTGGAAATTTGAAGCGAGCGTTAATGTACTTTTATACTATTTTAAGGTATAAATGTTTTACAAATAAGAATAAATATGAATTGTTATTTTGAATGTATTGTTATTTGTAGCTTGTGGAATACTTAAAAGAAGGCTACATAATGGTGCAAGTGTGGGGTAAACAAACCACAAGAAAATCAGCTATTACAAGAGCTCAAGGAAAAAACACGAAAGAAATGTTTCAAGCTGATCTTCTTAACAACGCCAATACATTAATGAAAGGATTTCGAATGAATGGAAGAGTAGGATATTTTTTTTATTTCATATTTAGGATTTCTTGAGAAATCCTTTTAATTATTAAAATATTATTTCCCTAAAATACATAAATTTTTATCCGTCACTTCTAAATGTAATTTGAACAGGTAATACAGAACTATTGGCAACATGTTGCATAAATTTGCTTACTAATATACAGTGTTGGCGTTCAACAGCCGGCCGAATTCTGAGTTTACGATTATAGATACTTAACTTCGTATTCTTGAACATTGTTTATAGACATTATAGATATAGATACTGTTTGTATAACTTTGGACACCCATTAGAAGGTAGTTAACCAATAAAAAAGTTAGTTTATTGTGAAAAATAGCAATAACAGTGTTTCAAACAGAATAAAAACCGCCTTTTTTTCTAACCTGAACAAAAAAATCCTATTTTAAGCCGGAAATCTTTAATAAGGGCATTAAAATAAAATCTGCTGCTAGGTATTCATCACTGCTTAAATGCATCATATAAAGTGAATTTATTTTTTTAAATATTTTACTGTAATCTGTTCTGTTAGTATGATGAATTAATGCAGTATTAATGCGTATATGAATTAATGCAGTAATATGATGGATGTACTTTAAAGTAGACTTTCGTTTCTTTAAAAATTAAAATTATTAGATACTCGTATTAATGAATATTTATATTAAGATGAAAATAATTCCAGATGAATACATTTGAAAGTAGAATTTTATAAATGTTTAAAATACTGATAAGTGATTTAGTAAATTTTTTTATTTTTGTTTAAATTTGTTATTTTTGTTCACATTTGTTTTGCCGTTTCAGGTAGTCGATCCCAATAAACAAAGTATAATAGTCGAGCTTTTATTAATGAAAAAGCAGCAACACAGGCAAATGCAACGATTGGTAAGTTAAAAGAAAGTAAACCTTACTTAAATTATATATAATTATTTAGAACTGATTCAATTTAAATGATTACACCCATAATAAATTTTTCAATTTTACGTCCGAACACTTTAATAGACTATTAAATTTGTTATGAAAAAATGAATAAATTATAAAAAATTTTTCTCCCTATGGGATTTGTCACTAAGCTGTAATTTTTTTATTTAAAGAAATGCTTTTTTCGTAGAAAGTAATAAAAGATTTCTAGAATCGTAAAAATTTTTGAATAAAAGACTCAATAAAAATGAATAAACGACTTAATAATCTATTCACTCGTGAAACATTTCCTCATACCCATATTTTTTTGTATGATTCAATAAATTTAAACATTTTCGAAACAAAAATTTACTTTCAACAATGAACAAAGCATAGAAAAATATTTTTAACCGTTTACATTTTTTACCTACAGTTGAGCATTACTGTAATTGATTTAAATCTGTATTAATAGGGAAACTTAATAAAATGATACTTATATTTTAGTAATAATAATGTGATTTTCATACATTACGATATTCAATGGACTTCGGTAGTTTAGTGCTAAATAAAACTATTTAAAAATATTTTTTCGAAATTTTTAGACATATTTTTAGGTATTTTCGAAAAATATGACGTTTAACATGAAAGTAATTTTAAATGAATCCCTAATTTCAAACAATTTTAAAAAATTCGTTAAGTGTCCTTTTTTTGTTAGCCCTACATATACAGTGAGCAAAATAAAAAAAATTACTTTTGATCTAATGATAGGATTTTCACGCTCTGGGACTCAAAATTAAAGGTTTGAGGAGATTACCTCAAATATTTTAATCAATTAATGCAGACGATATTTTGAGTCGCGAAATCGGACACAAAAGCTTAATTTCTCTGAATAAAGATACCCTTTCTTCAACGAATTTGGATTTCAGACCCACAAAATAAAGGTAGTCGCTAGGAATATGGTTCATAGTTTGGTCAGAAGAGCGGTCCAAATTTTAAACCCCTTAACGTTAATTTTCTTTTTTGCGTACTTCCCTATATCCCGGAAACTTCGTTAGCGAATGTAAAATTTTTTTTCATGCAAATATAAAATTCGTTTATCCACAGATAATTCCATGCAAAATACAACTTAGTAAATATATCTTATTTTTTATTTAATAATGTTCGAAAATATTTTGAATTGCAAGGTATAAAATTTTCTACCTCCTTTTTAAGGTTATAGTTTTACATGGCAAAACACAAAATTTGAACAAAATCGCTCAAATAGTTCCTGAAAAATCGAATTTCCAAAATGCGGCTTCTTTAAAAGCAGTTAATTAGCATATCTGAGATCACCCCCGTGAAGAACCGATCATTAGATCAAAGTTATTCAGGGTATTCAGTTTTTTATTTTGCGCATTATGCAATGGACTTAGCGTGTTTAGGACTGATTAAAACTATTTAAATATGGTCTTTAAATATTTCTGAAGAATATGAAACCTATACTTTAATATGAAACTAGTTTTAAATTAATCCTTTTAAAAAAAAATGTCAATTTTACATTCTGATGTGAGCCCTACATATGCATTGGACTTTCTGTGCTTCGAACTAAATAAAACTAACTCAGGAATAATCTTTAATTTTTGCTGAATATATTACAAGCAAATATTAGTTATTAAAACTAAAACTGCACATCAAGATAGATATAAGAATGGATTTTGAAGAACTTTTTTTATATTGGATATTAAATATTTTATGCACCATATTGGTTGGTCATGATTTTGCAGTGTTCTCGTAAATAGATTCGGAAATACTCGAAATTCAGTTATACGCAAGCTAATATTCTCCAATATCAAAACAAAAAGAACAGTTTTTGTAAATTCTTTTCTCAAGTATTGGAGTATAAATTGAATTTTATGCATGAGTTTGTAATTAAAACTGAATTACAGGAAAATATTCGACGTATGATAGATATAGCCGAAACTCATAAAAAGAAGAAGTTACCAGTGAGTTTAGTGAAAGATATCTATTCAACTACATCAGCTGAAACAGTGGAAGAGTTACTTCAAAAAGTGCCTACAGGTAATTAGACGGGTACGTATAAGCAAACAATACGGGAAATATTAGAGAGGTTATAGAAGCTTAAGCCTTCTCTTAGCTAAATCATTTTAAAAACGTTTTTCCTTAAGCTATAAATAGGTTATCATAAAAAATGAGGGAAATACTTTTAAATTATCTAAATTGAATGGATAATCGATTAAAGAAAATAGTTAGAAACAAAATATTCATTTTATGTTTGTAAAAAGTTATGTTTATTTCATTTTAGAATTATGGTTCTTAGTATAAAAACGTGTGCCATCTGTCATTCTCTAGCAGTTAAAATGGTATTAAAAAATCGTGTTTAAAAAATTGTTACTGACTATATAAACATTTTTAAGATTGAAATTGAAAATTAAATTTTTTTACTACGGAGACTTATGCCTAATATAGTTAGTTTTCATTACTTGAAGAACAATATTTCTTGAATGACAAAATGCAAGTTTTTAGGAGCTATATTTATAAGATTATTCGAATTAATTCCCGAAATTTTTTTAAACAGTCAACCGGGTTGAATCCTTTAGATAAAAGGTACACTTACCAAACTCATCAGGAAACCATATATATATATATATATATATATATATATATATTATTGATTTAACCAAGCACATAATATAAACCCAGCAGACAAAAATCATCTTCATTGTCACAAATGTCATTAAAAGACAAAGTTTAAGTTTAAAATCGAAATGTGATGTATGATTTAGTGCTTTGTAACTGAACAACAAGTATATATTTATGTAATCTGTGACAAGGATGAGGTGAGATAAGGAGTGATTGAAAATATCGAAAAGAATTACCACATCATTTATGGATAGTTTCAATATTATTATAATTTCTTTATTATAATTCTTATATATTTTTAAAACATTATTACACTTCATATTTCTCTTAAGTAGTCTTCAATTTAGTTTATACCTGAAATAAAATAATTATATCCAACGATATATCAAATATTAGCATTATAATATTAGATATTATGTTTTATTTTGATTAAAGGTCTAATTAAAAAAAGTAACGTACGTTAAGTAAATCTAGCCAGTTAAGAATAGGAAATTAAGTTTAACTTTATGAACATAAAATTCGCTACGCAGACTGATTTTAAGAAATAAACGCTACAATATTAGCTTTGATTGCCATAAAATTCCATTTTTCAGAATTGATTTACGTAAACATTTCTAAAATTATAGACAAAATCTATTTCTTTTTTGTAAAAAAATTTTGGAAGTAAGATGGAAATTTTTTTGCTGTATTCCTCTTCTAAAATAAAATGAATGGGTGCTAAAACAAATCAAATTTCAGAATTTAGTTGATATTGTAAAAAGTCAGCAAACTCTATAAATTTAGCAAAAAATGGGAAATTGGAGGAGAAATGTTTGAATATTTTTTTAAAAAGACCTCAAAATTGTTAATCCTAATAAGGTTGCGTTTTATTTTTTCCACCGCATTAATTAATTGATTCAATTATTTAAATATAAAAGCATAGCTTTATTTTTGTTCGTTTGAAGATATTTTCTACAAATAGCTTTTTAGCAACAAAACAAAATTGACATTTATCGTATTTTTGAACTAAAAGGAAAAAAATTATTTTATAAAAGTGTCAAGTAGTTTGTAAAAGTTCTCTCAAAATATACGGTTATTTAACAAAATATATACTACATTCAATATATAACGTATACAATAAATATTTTAATTAGTTAAAATGTATTTTAAAGAAAAAACTCTCTTCCTTTTATGTGAGTACCTTATTGATGCCTTTCCTGTTAGTTTTACGGGAAAAATGTTGTTTCCTTTCGCCAAGTTTCTACTCTACGACAATTGCTGTCAGAACTATGCTTAGATATAAGAACTCTATTTATTGAAACAACTTTTTTCAGCTAACACTGATTTCCATTGTCTGACAAATATTTGCTCTATCATAGATAATGTTTTAAACATCATTCATGAATATTTTGAAATAGCTGTCAGAACTATGCTTAGATATACGAACTCTATTTATTAAAACAACTTTTTTCAGCTAACACTGATTTCCATTGTCTGACAAATATTTGCACTATCATAGATAATGTTTTAAACATCATTAATGAATATTTTGAAATGGCTGTCAGAACTATGCTTAGATATAAGAACTATATTTATTAAAACAACTTTTTTCAGCTAACACTGATTTCCATTGTCTAGCAAATATTTGCACTATCATAGAGAATGTCATCATTCATAAATATTTTGAAGTAGACAAAAGTTTTCACATATTATTTACGAGTCTCTTATTATTTGAGTTAATCTAAACAGTAATAAATTTATAAGACAGATTCATTTCATATTTTGTAATGAATATGTTTTTTTTTCAGTTCAAGAAGAGGCAGAATCATCAATTTGTTATATTCTATAACAAAATATTTGAACAATCCCTGTATTTAAACATGTTTTTATTAAATATGAAACCAATAAATGAGATGCGAAATATGGCGGTATTAGAGGAATAATTTATATTAAATCTATATTCTATATTCTTATTTATATTCTATAACAAAATATTTGAACAATCCTTGTATTTAAAATGTTTTTATTAAATATGAAACCAATAAATGAGATGCAAAATATGGCTGTATTAGAGTAATGATTTATATTAAAATAAAATTTCATTAATGAAAAGTTTCATTGTTATCCAAGATGACTTCAGAAGATACTTAAGTTATTAGAGATTTACTTTTTATGTAAAGATACTTTAAAAGAATATATTCTCCATGAATTTTCAAAGAGTAATTATCATTCTTTCTTTTTAGTCAAACATTTTCTGTACATACTCCAAGAATTACAATACTTTAAACCGAAGTCTGGGGTACATTTTCTGAACATTTTCAAACTGTGCCACCATATTTAGCCGTAGCAATTCAAGCAATATGATTTTTTTCTTCTTTCCCATTCAAAAAAAATAAAGTGATGTGGCAAGATATGACATATATATGTTACCGTGAATGATCAAAATCAAGAGAATGTCGACTTTCACTAGTGAATGTCAACAATCACATAGTTGCTTTGGTGAATATCCAAAATATTTGTTACATCCGATTTGATATTAATTTATTCGTCGATATTATTATATTTATTAAATATTTTAATATCTGCTTAGGATAGATTAGGAGAAAAATCCGTGTTCGAAGTACCGATTAAATGCATACTGGGCAGTGGCACTTGATCTAAAAAAACATTAATGTGGGCAATTGTATACCGGACAGTGGCACTGAAATTAACATTGATGTAGGGCATACCGGGCAGTGACATTTAATACTAATTTGATACCAAATATTGCTCTGATTTGATACCAAATATTGCGACTGTTTCTAAGCTATTTGTTTTAAGTTACCATTTGAAGAAGATGCAGAATCATCAATTTGTTATATTCGAATTCGAAATATTTTTAATTTCTTGTTATTCAACATTTTCTCACATCTAATTTCATTATCTAGACATGCATCGTAGTATATAGCATAATAAGTTACGAATTTAATGACCAATTTAAAATTACATGTGCCATTTGATTTAATAATGGAACATAAATTGAACTCTGCAAAACCCTTGATTCGATGTATGGAATAATGCTTGCAAAATTGGAATGCAATAAGCATTACTATATATGCAGGGAAAAAATTATGCATAGAGTGAATCTATTTAAAAAGAGAGATAGAGCGTTTTAAATTCATGCTTAAGTAAAATCGTAGCGAGAAAAAGTTTTAGATCTGAAAAGTTCCATTTTGCTTAGGGTATTATATTATTATAATTATAATTATTATAACCGTCATTGAACAGGCGACCCAATTTTGAGTTTACGACTACCAATGTTCAGTTCCGTAGCCTTGTAATTTTGAACCCAATCTAGTAGACAAGGGAACTCCTGGATCAGTATCCCCAGAAGTATTGATATGTTATGAGAACTTGGAGGACTCTGTAACCCTGTCTGCTTTAACACGCACCAGTTACCATTCAATGCCCCGGGATTCTTTGGCCGGCTGGATTTGAACTCTCGAACGCGAGTCTAACGCCCTACTCACCAGGCTGTCCCAGCCTTTGTTTAGGGTTTGTGAAATTTTAGGTTGCTGTTGAAGGCATAGATTTAAAGTTATTGAAAAAAAGTATTAACTCACAAGATACTGACCTTGGGAGCAGCTTAAATTTGACACTTTCTCCTATTTCTTGTTAACAAAGTTTTATTGTAAATTTGATAAAATTATGATGTTTTCTTAAAGATCTTAAAGAAAACATCATCACTAAGAACTGAAATGAAATTATGAAGTTTTATTAAAAACCTGTGCCATAATTATAATGTAAGATAATATCAAAATTCAATCATTTATAAATGATAGAAATGTAAATAGGAGAAAAAAATTGTTATTCACTGTTTGGTTCATTTAGAGCTATAATATCAGGCAAAATATTTGCTATTTTATATCTAAAGGTAAAGTTAATTTTAATTCAGTCGGAAAAATTATTTTAAAGCTAGGCTGAATAGAGTACAGTGCTAGATTGAATCATACTTTGGAATAAACACGGACACCATCTTACGATGCTCGGTTGATTTGGCTGGTACTAGGATGAATCACCATCTCGAATGAAAAGGAAAACTTTATTAGACGCTAGGTTGAATTATAATCTCAAATAAGCCGGCCAGGTGGCCGAGCGGTTAGCGTGCCTGACTGCTTTTTGCGAAGCCATAGGCTGCGGGTTCGAATCCCGCTCTGGGCATGGATGTTTCTCTCTCTCTCTCTTTGTGCTGTCCTCTGTTGTGTGTGTGTGTATGATGTGTGAATGTGGCCCACCCTATAAAACGGGTTTGTGGCAGTGTGGCGTGGGCAATGTTGCTCGCCTCCGTGACTTTGGTTCACAGGTGCCCACTGGGTAACGCGAAATGAGCAACAATTCTGGCATAGTATAGGCAAAGATTCAAATTCAATGCCTGCCATTGGGAAAAAAAATAATCTCAAATAAGCAGGACAACTTTGTTAAACTGCTATGCTGAGACATTGTCTCGAATAAGCAGGAAGATTTTATTGAAGGTCTCTGCTGAGACAGTATCTGGAATAAGCCGGAAAACTTTATTGGGTTGCTATGTTGAAACCTTATTTCGATTAAGCAGGACAACTTTGTTAGACTGCTATGTTGAAACATTGTCTCGAATAAGCAGGAAGATTTTATTGAAGGTCTCTGCTGAAACAGTATCTGGAATAAGCCGGAAAACTTTATTGGGTTGATATGTTGAAACCTTATCTCGATTAAGCAGAAAAACTTTATTAGGGGGCTAAGCTGAAACATAATCTTTAATAAACAAAAAAAAAACTTATGAAAGGAAACAGGAATATCTGAATATCTTAAAAAAACAAAAACACTTTATTAAGATGAACCATGTTTTAATAAAATATAAGAACTCCTCATTAAACAATAAACAACCTTTTGAAATAAATTTATTTTTAACAAACTACGATTTTAAAACATTTATTATATCTTTGTCATTTATCCCTTTCAATTTAATTTGAAATATGTGATTTCCTTACATTTACAAAATACTTCAGTGAACGGTCACTAATTTTGCATTGTTTTACAGCGGTTACACTCTCACAAATAAACCTTTGTTTCATAAACAATATAGAATTTATAGATAACAATATCAAATTCCTATTATTTGTTAAATAATTTTCGAATTTCAATTCAAAAAAAGGTTGAAAATGATATTAAACAATAAATTTAATTTCTATTTAATATCGAACTAAAATTTTGACAAATACTTATAACAACATTTAAATAATAAAAAAGTATTTACGAAAAATCATACACATTTATGCAATTTAATTATATTTACATACTTCCATTTATTAAAGTTGAAATAAGAGACTGAAATAAGAACTGCTTTCCCGTATTACGGTTAAACAGCCAGAATTTCATCGTACCAACTAAGCCCACCTAATGAAGAAACTTAGTTCCTTAACTGTGTAGATATTATAGCTGAGAGGGCTAATCTGGCAGTCTTATGAACGACAGAACTGGGGTTTGAGTCCCAGAGTTGAGACTATAATACTTCTTTCATTCCCTTCAACACATGAAGAGTTTCCACTGTCCAGTCCTTTTCAATTCCCATTTCCTAACGAAAAGCTTAACTCCAATTAAATTTTTTATTTTAAGGTTTTGAAACCTAGCTAGTTCAATTCCCATTACCTAACGAAAAGCTTAACTCCAATTAAATTTTTTTATTTTAAGGTTTTGAAACCTAGCTAGTTCAATTCCCATTACCTAACGAAAAGCTTAACTCCAATTAAATTTTTTATTTTATGGTTTTGAAACCTAGCTAGTTCAATTCCCATTACCTAACGAAAAGCTTAACTCCAATTACATTTTTTATTTTAAGGTTTTGAAACCTAGCTAGTTCAATTCCCATTACCTAACGAAAAGCATAACTCCAATTAAATTTTTTATTTTAAGGTTTTGAAACCAAGCTAGCTGTAAATGGTTAAAAAACCGTATAATTTTATATTCATGATTTTATAACCATACTAATTGTAAGCTGTCTTTATTCCGTAAAGGTAAAAAATGCTCTTTACCGTAAACCTTACGGTTAGTTGGACGGTCATATGGTTTTTTTACCATAATTTTAGAAAGAAAATTCTAACTTTCCGTTAAATTTTTAAAGTATCGCATTAAATTAAAATCTTATAATTTTTTCTTAAATTTTACTCTTTAGTAATAATTTGTTAAAATCATGTAGAACAAATCGTTGCAGTTCTGCGTGAAAAAGTCAGTAGTTTAAAGATCGTTGTTATAAAACTAAACCCGAATTGCTATATTTCCAATTTTATTAATAGCGTGATTAAAATGTACCGAAAAAGCACATAAAGTAATTATACTTTTTTTTCAAGGATAATGTTTGAATGAAACTTGTTATGAGAGTGGGTTAGAAATTTGTTATAAATCCAAAAAAAATAAGGAAACTGATGATCAAATAAGACTGGATAAAAAGCTCATTAGCAGTTAAGTTAAATTTGTGAGCGAGTATTGTGAAATAACAGCCAGTTGTAGTAACGAAAAATAGTTATTCTTACGTTAAATATTAAATACGATATTTTAAAATATGCGTGTGTGTTAAAATACTAGTTGAAAAAAATTCTAGTTCTATTACCGCGCTGTACGGTAATAACATTTTAGGCACAAAAAAAAAAAAAAAAAAAAAAAAAAAACATAATTCTGGTTAATAAAACCAAAGTATGCTGTATATAAACAGTTTATTTGATATTTTTTCTGTTCCTATGGTAACGGTTTACCGGAAATTATGGTTTTTAAAATTACAGTTCTTTTATTATCCCACATTTAGTAAAAAACACAAATTTTAAAAGTATATAATACCTAACAAATGTTTTTTTTTTGCCATGCTCTAAGGCATCATGATAAAATCGCCAAATTTTACCACATTTACTAAATTTTATTACATATTATAAAGCCATATTTTATTGTTAATTTTACCAAACTCATTACCACACCGCTTCGGCGAGAATTTTGGTGTTCGCATAGAGACAGAAACAGAGTAAATTTAATCGTATTCTGGTAGTTGGGACAGTACTTTTTTCTCAGAAGAAAAAGAAAGCTATAAAATATTCAGGTTGTGTCACAATTTCTTTCAGGGTTGGGTAATGATTTCAGTAAAATTAACAATAAAATGTTGTTTTATAATGTGCGCTAAAATTTGTTAAATGTGGTAAATATTTTTTTTTTTATCATGATACATTAGAGCATGGCATAAAAACTAATTATTCGGTTAAAATTACTCTTCAGTTATGTAATTTTTTTTCTAAATTACATAAGAACGATAATGTTGAAAACCAGAATTACCGGTAAACCGTTAATCAAATGAACGGAAACCGTTACCATATGAATGGTTAAAATACGGTATATTTTGGTTTTATTATCAGTGTTGTGTTTTTTATTTTATTGAGAGTGTCTTTGCCATACAGCACTGTAATTTTTCTCCGAGTAATATTTTGTTTGTTATAAGCCTTCCTAACTCCGGTGGGAATTGTGACACATCCTAAATATTTAAAATTAATAAAGAAAGCAACAAAAAAAAATCAACCAAAAGATATTCTTTATTTATATTACTTTCATAATGGTTATTATTTCATAATGGTTATTACTCTATTTTATTTTTACCTCAAAATATTACTTAATTTCAATTATTTTGTTTTTTCTGATCTAAAACATTATAAAAGGGAAAAAGTTGAAAAGCGAACATGCTAGTACTGCCCTCTATGTATTAAAATATTATTTTCAAAGTGTGAGCTCAAAAGAAACTTACCATAATGACATAAAATTTTCGTGTGTAAATACAATTAATTACTTTTTGGTAAAAACATAAAAACGATGTAAATATTAAAAAATTTATTTTTATGAAGTTTTTTTTTAATTTATATACTCTTTCTACAATAATAACTTTTTGTAAAACTTTCAAATTTTATACTTATTATGTGGTATCATTTCTTCTTAGCTTTAATATTCTAACGAAGAGTGAATTTATTTTATTGATATGCAGAATTATAAAATAGTAATTGGAATTTTATATAATTTTATGTTTGCACATGGTGTAATATTTATTTTCAAAATTATATGATTTTAAAATATTTATCTTTAATTATTAATGCACAAATTTCATGTCTATATTCATTAAATTTATTCCATAATAGTAGCGCACCAGATTTTAGAAAATAAGCACCTACTTCATAATAAAGTAAATCTTGCAGAAGTTCCTATGTTTTTGTAAAATTAGGTTTAGAAATTAGATTTTCCAAAGAGAATGGTTTTTATCTAGGTTTATCTAAATAATTGATCAATAGATGGCGTTCTAACCTTATTATGAGATAGCTTTTGATAGAGAGATATCTTACTACTCCATACATATTTGTAGTCTATCTTCAGTAAATAAATAATAATAAAATTCTAATATTATAATTAAATTTTTCATTCAAATTTGGCAAAATTTAGTGTCCTGTGTTCCTTAGTGACCTTACTTAAATATACTTTTAGAATCTTTTAAAAAAACTAAGCAAAAAAACCATGCATATCAAGGGTGTGATATGTTTCTTTGAATTAGGGAAAATTTTTAATTCTGTCAATAAAAACAAATCGTGATTTTGAAAAAGAATTGACCAATTTTGAAGAAGTATTCGAAAAAACTTCATAGCATTATCTAGTATTTCATAAGGGTGATTATTTGCTATTGTTGACGGAAAATATTTCAGTGAATACCTTTCTTTTTTCTTTTCTTTTTTTCTTGGAATCTCACGTAATTTTAGAATCTAGTAATTTATATGTATTCAAATGAAATACATATAAATCGTTATATGTATATTTGCATGATCGCTTCTCTATGTTTAGACTTCTTCAAATAAAACCAAAGAGTTATACCTAAGTTTAGTTCTTTTTTTAAAAAAAAAAATTCAGATCGCCCAATATAATAGCACCTTATAATAATAATTTAATTAAAATGTACCCTTTAGTTTTTTATATAAAGAAAACTATCTTTAAGCTGAATGCAAAATAAACAACATAATCAACCAATCTGTTTAAGCGTATTGCCATTTTTTAAATTTAAAAGAAATTAATACTTATATAAATTATGTAAGACTTATTTTGAAAAAAAGGTATTGTGCACACATTTAATGAATTTTATTACCGACCCTATAAATGAAATCTTAGGTATTAGTGACTTGATGATCAACATAGGATGCAAAAGAAAGAAAAATTACGAGAAAGTTTATGAACTATGTTTATAATAATCATATTTATATAACATAGTTTAACTATTTCTGCAGTCGGCTGTTTTGGCACTTGGAAAGTGCTATGTAAAAATAATTGTAAATTTGTTTCCCAAAAATAATTTTAAATTTGTACATCTGTAAGCCTATTATCTCAGGTTATATGATGTACAATATGAGAAAGAAATGTGTTTTATAGTTAGCATAAGTTTAGTTAGCAATTTAAAAAATAAATATTACTCGTCAATTGATAAAAAAAATTTTGAAACACAATTTTTTTTTGAAACATTAACAATATTGTTTTGCCATTTCTATTATTTTTGTAATGATATTTGCTGTTGATGATTTTGAATTCATTATATCCTAGATGAAAACAACTAGTACTATAGGATAGTGGTAAGATATTATGGTACAAATATATATATATATATATATATATATATATATATATATATATATATATATATATATATATATATATATATATATATATATATATATATATATATGTAAAACACGCTCATGTATATGTTATTTAAGAAACTTTTTGTATTGTTTGTCACAAGACAATAAAATAATTTCCCAATAAAAATTCACAAGTCATTTTCATGATCTCCAATAAAATAAGAGTTATATTTTTAAAGAAAGAGACAAAGGAAACACGTTCTGATAAGGCAAGGTATTTTAATGTCTTTAGGCCAAGGTCGTTTCATGAAAAGTGAGAATAAAATATAAAAGAAAAAATTCTGATGTTAAAGCTTTTACTACATAAAACAGTTAAGTTCCAAAAAAATTAAGCGTCAAGTAGTTTTTAGAAATTTTTACTGTGTGGCAACAGTGTGTCAAACATTGCTGCCTTGACTAACTTCAGATGAGCAGTTAAAATAGTCTTTTTTAGGCATGAAACTTCATTTTGACCAGTTAATCAATTTCATCTCTAATTCCACTTTTGTTTCATGTTCTTTACGAATCTTTTGTTGAAGCAAGAAACAGTTAATACGCGAGATTTGCGATAACAACTGTATGTTTTTATTTTTAAACACTAATTTGTTGAATTAAGTCATTCTAACTTTTGCAAAAACAAAAATCTATTAACGAATACTTTTTGTCCTGCACGTGACATCACAAAATCTGAATTTTTATAAAATACTGAAAATTGAATTACTTTTTCTTTTGTCTAGTTTAATTTAATAAAAGTGTGATAAAACAAATAAATTAAATAAAACAAATATAAATAATATTTATAACTCATTTACACACTAAATTTAATACAGAATATCGATTCTGAAACTTTAAGAAATAATATTTTAAATATTGTTTTTGGGTAAGTAATTTCAAGTTCTTAATAATAATACATATTTTTTATATATATTTCCATAGAGAAGAAAATGGAAAATTATAATTACTGATTTTATTTTCGGTTCTTCACGTTAATATATCACAGACAAGAAAACCTATTAAAAAAACCAATTAAAGAATCTAGGAACTGTGCAAAAATTCTTACATTCTAAACTTCTTGAATTTAGAAAATAAAATGCATATAATACAGTGATGCATGCTAAAATAGCTAATTCTTGCTTAAACTTTCTGATAAGAATGTAGTTTGGGTGACAATAAATCATAATTTCAAAGACAAACACAAATATGACAGAAAACCATCAATTGGTATCAAATAGGCAAAAAAAGCTCTACATGCTAAACTTTAAAAAAAAATCAAATATTTTTTAACTATGTGCGAAATTTGAAGTTCTTTTTAGAATAGAATACAGTTCAACGATTCATGGTAGCGGTATTTATTATTTTTCTATAAATTGTACAAAACAAAACGTATGTAATTTACATGACGGTCAAATGTATAATGTTACATTAAATTACTAAACGATTTAATTTTTTTAAATGCTTGCTTAGAATATATGACGTATAAAGATGTTTTCTTAATTGTAACCAGGAAACAAGTTTTTGTTGAAATCACTCTATCAACCAAAAAAAAGTGGATGAAAATATTTTTCTAGCATCATACGGATAAGATGATTTTGCCGAAAATATTATATTTAAAATAATTACACAAAATCGTCTCGTCATTCAGTTAGAAAAGGATTTTGAAGTATTAGCATATGCTAATGTAAAAAATACCAACGTATTTTTCTGGTTTAGAAATAAATTAATCATTAAACTGAAATAGCAAGAGCAGGGAGACAGTATTAAATATTCCCGAAATGAAACAATATCTTGTAAAGTAGAAAAATAACTTCATATAAAACTCAATGCCGATGTATTGATACCCTAAATAAATTATCAATGATAAAAATATAATGCAAAAATTTGAATCATTGCCAAGGGAGATGTTATGCTTGATTTCAATTATTTAATTATAATATATTCAAAAAAGACATTAAGCATGAAAAGTCCAAATATGATTTGAAAACCAACGAAGTAAATGGTACAATTTATAGACAGCCTTTCGACTGTACCACGTATGAAACACAGCAGATTGTAAAAACAATTCATGGTAGTCAATAACTGCTGTAAGTTCAGATTTAAGAAAAATATATATATAATTGTAATTCTTAATAAACAATTCTTTTTTGTCTTACTTTATTGTTTTATACTTCGTTGAAAGATGGAATAGAAATTGAATTTTGCTATATTCATTTAATAGAGAACCGTAAAAAATAATTTTATAGTTAAAACGTTTTAATACACCTTTACTAATGATGGTCTACAATGTGTTAAAATTCGGTTAAAAATTGCTTTCTCAGCAACAGTCATGTGCGAGGCATTGCTCAATTTTCTTGTGTATCCCACACGCGATGGGCTTGAGAAAAATTTTTAAAAAATAATTGCAATATTATGATTAAATAAACCTTAAAAATAATGCTGCATTTGCCGCATTGTAGAAAAATAAATACGATATTCACGATTTTTTTTAATTAGCTAAATTCTTTGATTTATTTCAAAAATACAATGTGATTTCAAGTCAGCTCTTTACATGACACTTGGTTTTGTTATGAATAGTTCATTTTTAAACTTTCAAAAAGAAAAAAATATTAGTTTTAAAAATTAAAACATTATACGCACACAAGAAAATTACTTAAAATTTTGATTTTTTAAAGATTAAAACACATTTAATAATGAAAACGCATTAAAAAATACCCCTTGCGTGACCATGGAATCACCCATCAATGCTCCTCTTTGTTTAATAGATAACAAACCTTTTTTTCATTTTTTATTTTATTACTTGCAGCTGTCATTTAATATCGTTTAACAAAAACACCTGCCCTTCTTTACCAAACCTATCTGATTGTGTAACCACAGGAGATGTAATACTTTTAAAATATTTTTTTTTCTTTATTCAATATAGATTTTTCATATAAATTGTTTTTTTATTTTATTACATTTCTTCAATAAACTGTAAAGGTACTAAGTAAACTATTATAACCCTTACTTTTATTAATACCGTAATTTAATATTTTCATTTTGATTTATAAGTTTTACAAAGTTATGCGATTTGGTTGGTAACTAGCAGGCTTTACAGCAATTCATTTTTTAAATAGTTAATTTTTATTGACCTTGTCTCCTGTTTTTTTTCTTCCTTTAGTGAAATATAATTTTATTGTAAAGTTCCTAAATATGAAGGTCCATTTAATGTGTGATATTTTTCATGAAATTTAAATCAACACTTTTTTACAAACTTATTTCAAGTAAAGATACTAATATTTCCGAATTGGAATGATTCTAATCAGATGTTGAAAACTTGTCAGTCTTCAGAAGTGATTGAAAATCACCCACGCGTTAGTAATTGGGAGGATGGGCATATTGGAACATATTTTTAAAGAGTTTATTGAAATAATTTGGATTATGGCTTATAAAAATCATTATAATTTATTCAATAAAGCAAGTAAAAAAATAAATTATTATATTTAGGTTCAGTAAAAATAACCTTTATAATATATAAGTTCGGACATTAACTTGAGATTTTCAACTTACATTTGAACTTTCATCGAGATTTTGAACGACCATTTTTACGCTTCTAGTGTTAGTGTGTTTAGAATCTTTGAACACTGTGATGTTTTGAATATTCTGAAACTTTTTAATCTGATTAGAATATGTGGTAATGTGATAAGTTTTTACCTTTAAAATAAATAAATTTTACGTACGTAAAAAACCTCCACTTAGTTTACCAATATTTTCTAAACGATGATCCTTAGTTTTAACATAAATGGAAAAAGTTTATTATATCTTAGTTAAATTTAACATATTTACATTTTTGGAATAAATATTTAAGTTATTGTGTTTATGGAGATTGCAAAACTACAGGTCAAGATAAACATTTTAGAGTGAGTTTTTGAAGCAATTCTTCTGAAACAGATGAAGTAGATATTCATCAATCAATCAAAGAAACGGAAAAAAAATGTTGCAAACGTGTCTTGATATAAGGAAAAATAAACCAAGACTAATATAAAGTGTTATTTAAATTGTTGAAGCAATTCTTCTTAAGAAAACAAAGGAGATCTATCAATCAAGAATTGAAAAGAAAAAGAAAAAAAGGGAGAAAAATTTAAAAATTGTCTCGATCTAAGGAAAAGCCAATCATGACAAATATGAGGTAAACATTTAAATTGGGGAAGTGATTCTTCTGAAGACGAAACAGATCTTTATCAATCAATCAAACTATTGAAAAAAGAAGTGAAAAAGTGTCTCAATCTAAGAAAAAGTCAATCAAAACGAATTTGGGGTAAACATTAAAATTACATTGAAGAGATTTTATCTAATCCAAAAAATAGTTAAGATTTTTGTTTTTTCTATTTGTTATGTTCTCAAAATGAACTTGAAAAAATTTAAAAGATTTGAATTGCCAAATTTTATAAAAGCGTGAAATGCTGCTGATCCTATTATCTGTATTATTTTAATAAAAAACGGAATATGAAAAGTCACTTAGTAAATGTTTTCCCTATTTTTTTAAAAATTTTAAATTTATCTCGATGGGTTCTTTATAATCAATGGAAGAAAATATCAATGGATTGGTTATCACAACAATAAAAAACATCAATCAGAATAAAAACAAATTTTTATTTAATGGAGAACTGATGGAAAATAAATAAAGAATACTCTAATATTTTGGATACCAAAATTTAAAATAGTTTGTTGGTTGAATCAAAAAAGTTCTGATACTCCTACACTTTGATAAGCTATGGCGACGCTCATTTGAATAGGAGAAAATGTCTTTTTTGAATAGTTTTGTGTTGTAAAAACTACAAACATAAATGAATTAGTTCCTATTTGCCGTAATTAATTTTAATTCATATGTTAGAAATACGAGTTGAAATACAATATTTTTTAAGATTATATAAATTAATGAAGTATTGTGTAAATTATTCATGGAAAGAAGTTAAAAACATTCCTTTGAAAGGTGACATTCTCTAAAATTTACTTACTAATACCTTTTTTACTTTTGAAATGTTTTACTTTTTGTTGTGTAATACTTTTGCAGAATTTTTTGTCATTCTTACCTTTCTTATAAGACACAGTACTGCTTAAGAAAATGATAAAAAAATTTGTAATTAGCACCAGAGCATGAAAATTAAAGCAATTTTTTTTAAAATTTGCAATTCTCTTAACAGGTTATCCTCAGAAACCAATCCATTTACATTATTAAAATATTATGAGTTTAAATTTACATGCTTTCAAAATTGCATTAATATTCATATTTATAGTTTAAGAAAAACGCATTCCAGAAAGAAACAAATTTCCTAAATGAACGTTTTTCAGGAAAAAAAATAATCTAAAACGTGTTTTTAATTTTTAGTCTCTATAAAAGCAATATTTGAATACAGCCTTACAGAACAATAATTCATTCAGAAACTTTCAAGTCAGCAACATGTTTTAAACTTAGAATAAATAAAATTATGAAATGAATATTTTAAAATAGACTCATTAGATTTTTAAATCTAATTTCTCATAATGTTAATAACGATCCAAATCATTTGATGATGTTTACAATTGCATGAGAATTTGACAAACATGGGTTTGGTCATATCATTGAAATAATTTTATGGGATAAACATATTTTATCACTTCTTCATAATATTACTCCAATTAACTAGTTACTTTGATGTTATTAACAATTGTATAAGAATTTAAAACACACACACACAGATTCTGTCATAATATTCAAGCAGTATGAGAAAAAATATCTTATATTTATAAAAAAAATTTTTTTTGATGAGATGAACAATTACTTGACGCGTAAATTTTTTTTGTACTAGTTTAATTTAAAAACAAATAGCAAAATTTTGCTTCGCAGGCTTTTCCTCTTCTGAAGCTAGGGGCAAAAGCACATTGCTAATTTAATATCCTGATCGTGAATAATAAAAATTTTCATTTAACTGTTAAATGGATTATAATTTGAATTTCCATAAAATTTGAAATATTTAATTTCAATAAATATTTTGCAAAAAATCATACTCAAATTAATTTAAATGCAAGAAAATACAATTGCTTACCATTTTGTCGGTGCAAACGAGTAAGCCTTGGGTTTTTTAGACTATTTCTTGGAGTGCTTTAACATCCTGATGGATGCAGAGTGAGGTCTTCAACCCTTCCACAGGTTCACCCTACTCGTCAAAGCGAATTCATTGATGATAGGCAATGCAATTGAAAAGGTGAGGATAGAAGGGTTTAAACGTATGGGTAGGCGCTCTCTCGTCTTCCTGGGCCTCTGGGTAGGGGACATTCATCCTAGGACGTTCCAATGCTACAGCAATATACCATCTGTTGATAAAGGCTGATGACTTGGCTTCCTACCCTGGCCACTGAACTTCATGGGAACGAACTGCTTTTGCAAACACTGTTTGCTTTCTTTATGGTTTATGGTAGCACGTAGGATGTTATACACCGGATGGGTTAATTTTGTCAGGTTTCTTGCACTTTAACTTTTCTTCAAGGTCCACACAAGAAAAATGCAGCTGATGTCTAAGTCTCCGCCTATTAATGTGACGAAACTTGTAGGCCTGAAAATTTGCTTTTCAATAGTATCATAATGTCTTATAGAGTATTAATTTCAAACTATATGTGTCTTTGCAAACTATATATAAACTTAAATCTTGATCAATTAAACCTTTACGAAATAAAAGGTTTAAGTTCAGAATTGCAAAATCCAGACAAAAAAAAAATGATTTAGAACTTAATAAAATTTTAAATCATGAAATAATACACGAACTACAAATAACTGGCCAATCGTAAGGGAACATTCAGTTTTTTGAAAAACTTAATTATTTTTTCTGCTAGGTTGTTAAAAGTGACAGTTCTTAATATTGGTACATTTTTCTTTCGTATTTGTTCCTAAATTTACCGAAATAACTCTTAGAACCTTTCTTCCACATCTTTCACCTAATAACTGTCAAATATATATATATATATATATATATATATATATATATATATATATATATATATATATATATATATATATATATATATATATATATATATATATATATATACTATATATACATATTAGTTTAAAAATTAAACACAAAAAACACGCTTTCGATAATTATTAAATTAGACGCAACCAACTTATACCCACAACAAAAAATCAGGATTTAGTACAACAATTTAGGAGTACACAGAATTTAGTAAAGATAACAGTAAGTAATTATAAGTAGATTGACGAAATATGCTTCAGGTCTATTAAAACTTTAGCGTGTTGAGAAATAAAAAAGCAAAAGGGACGAGAGTTGCTATAGTTTCTAATAGAGGTTTTATGGTGATATTCAAGATAAAAGTCGCACGCAAACATTACAAAAGGTTGCGAGTTTGGTTTCAGATACTTAACTACTTTGATTTGAATTTTCACCCATATCACTATAACAAATATTTTTTTTCATGCATTGGTTATCATAAATTAAGGAAATGTCACAAAAAGGACAATTACTCAAATATTTAAGTACAGAATTCAATGAAACTGGTACACGTTCCAGTACACATTATGTATAAACTGACATAAAAAGTATTAACCCAACAATTATGGTGATGCAACAATTAGCATATGTATGAAATGAATAAATCTAATGAGTCAGTTTGAAACAGAAAAAGTGAATTCAGTATGGAGTATGATACCCTCCAGTAATCCAATATAGCACATAATGCGATGTACGAAACTTTTAATTATCTGGTCTACCAGCTCATTGGAAGTGCGAGACATTGTTCTTGCAAAGCAGTTGCAAGCGTAGCAAGGTTCTGAGGAGGAGGATTGAGAGTAGCTACACACTATACCATCCCAAACATGCTAGATAGGATTCATGTTCGGGGATGAATTGTTTTCTAAAGATAATCGTCCACGATTCGAACTTCGTGGGGTGTTGTGTTATTGTCCTGTAGCATGAAATAATCGCCTATTGCACCAGCATAAGGGTTTACGCATTCACAGTAGCATTCACTCATTCGTGATTACATTATTCACAGCTCCACGTTGAAAGATATGTATGTCTGCGATTCCACCCAAAGAGATTCCACCCCACGCATAGACACTGCTTCCTTGGTATGAATCTCTTTCACGGATGATATCGGGTTTTAGGTTAATTTCAAGTCAAACAAAGCCTACTGTCATTTTGAAGGCTAAAGCTGGACTCATCTGTGAAGAAAACAGCCCTTCATTGGCCAGCCGTCCTGTGGACATGTTGCTGCGTCCACCTCAAACGTTTCCTACAATGGCGTGACGAGAGTGGCACGAAAATGGCTGGTCGCTTTGTGAACAAATCACGTTTATGAAGTCTTCGACAGTCAGTAGTCATCGATACCAATCTTACAGTGGTTGCACTAAGAAAGGAAATCAGCTGACTCGGAGTTGTGACTCCTTCGTACATATAACGATAAATATCGGCCATCGGCGTTTGTCGTAGCATTTGGCTATCCTAGGCTGAACCTTCTGGTTGCCAAACCTGTGGTAAGAAATTGTTGCCAAAGTTTATGAATCACAGAAGGACTCTTATTTAGCCACCTGGCCACCTCTATCTGACATTTTCTTGCCTTTAGTCTTTTAAAAGATCTCAGTTCTTACGGACAAATGGTGCTGGGTGGTCACTGTTACAAATTGGCTGTCTCAAATTTCAGAAACGCAGCGAAATTTGCAGGCTTGCGATCAAACATATAATTTTATGCTCATTGCAGAAAAGGTAATTTCATTGTAGCTCCACTATTTTACATATTGTAGTTTTATTTATCAATTCTTTTTTGACAACATATTCAAATTTCATTTTGACAGGACTATTTTTGTAATTTTTCTTTAGTTTATGATAACTAGTGTATTTTATTTATTGCTTTAGTGGCTGTATATTAACGGAGTATGAATAAACAGCATTTTGAGTGGCATTAATAACATATGGAGTTTTTTTTAAAGGACCTCTTTGACTTTTACTTGCAATGTTTCAGAGAAGAAATTTACAACATTTAGCTTCTTTTGCACCATCAGTTTTCATTTGATTAATTTTCAGAGATACGTGCTGTAAAATATTGTCAATTTATCAATATGCGCATTTAAATCTGACACCTGTTGTTTCCTAAATCAGTAATAATGTGTTTTGGAATCTGGAATACCCACAAAAGTAAATACGAAAAAATTTCAACTTGAAATAAAATCAGGGCATAAAAAAAGGATAACTGAATAATTGTTATTCTGATTATCAGATTCGTACAAACTGAGTGTCAAACTTAATGGTTCAAAAGGTGATCTTAAATATGCTAATTGATTTGAACAGACGATACATTAAGTTACGAAATCAGACACAAAGGCGTACTTTTCCTGAATAAACATATCGCTTTTTTGATGGATTTCGATTTTTAACCCTCAAAATATTGGGGTAATCTGAATTAGAAAAATATGGCCACAATAGTTCAGTTAAGAGAACTATCTAAAGTTTCGGCCCCTTTATGTTAATTTCCGTTTTTTGCGTATTTCGCTGTATTTCGGGAAGCTACTAAGCTAATCGAGATTATTTTGGACATAATCATAAAAATTACTTGTCCAAAAATAAATCCATGTAGAAAATAATTTTTAAAAATTACTTATTATATTTTATTTCTTTATTTAATAAGATAAATAATTTCTCAATTGTCAGTTTAGCAAAATGAAAACAAAATATGTTGAATAGTTTCTAAATCTGAGCAATAAAGCTTTTTTTGAAAAAAAATACTGCATTTTTTAACATTTATTTCTCAAGAATTATGTTCAAATTTTGAATTTTGTCATTTTAAACTACCACGTTTAAAATTATTAAAAGGATTTTACCTCCCTACTGAAAACTTTTTCCACCATTATAAAATGCATTAGATTCATTTAAAAACTTCCGAGGAATAGAAAAATGCTCAGAATATAAAATTAAGATTAAGGAGTTCTGAACTTTTAACCTCTCTTTCGTTGAAAGTATTGCGAGCATATTTTCGGGATTGCAGCTATCCCTCATATTTTGACGGACAGGAATCCAGATATGTCAAAAAAGTTATGCTTTATGAGATTACGTGTGTTTTGTGACTGATTCCATTACTTCATTAATAGTTATCACTATTTAATCAGCATATTTGAGATTTGTAATTTAAAGAATTAAGATCACTTGGTTCGTGAAGATCTTCTCAGTGGAGTGAAAGTTACTAAAAATGACATTTTTGCGCATGTAACTTGAAATAGGAAAATTTAGATTTCAAAAGTTGTCTTATTTTCACAAAGATTTCTGATCCTTCACTTAACATGGGATTAGGAAACAATAAATGGATTATGAAATCAATGACACGCCAAAATTTAGTATGGTTAGCAGGCGCCAAAAGAATAGCACGAAAATATAGAAAATGTAAGACATATTAGCAAAAAATTGTTGTTATGCAAGAAAAAAGCGAAAATACTAATAATAACTTTAAAAAGAAAGAAAAACTGAAATTGCATGTAAATGATATCATTTATTTTTAATGCTGTACTTTTACCTCTTTTATTAATTCACTTTAATTAACTGTAGATGGTGAAGCCCAATTAATGATCTTCCCAGTACATAATGAAAATTAAGTCTGCCCTGTAAATGGCAAAATTATTTATAATTTTAGCAATTTTTAATTAAATGATTATAATAATTCATATCGAAAATATTAAATGATATTTTTTAACAGCTTGATTTCCAAATATTTTGATTACATGAGCAATAACGGTCACTTAAACTGAAAAAAAATTCTCCATTTTTTTTAAAGCTTTTATTTGCAATATTTCGAACAAAAAAATATAAAAATACATATAAATCGTTCACATATAAGAGGCAGCATTATACTTATATTCATGCAAAGGAAAATGCATGAATACTAAATATAATGTTTTGAATATTTAAAGTTATAGCCATGTTTTTTAATTGGAAAAACCAGTTCAAAATTAATTCAAATTGTAATATCTATAATCACGTATAGATCTATAAGGAAAATTTGCGCTTCTACCTTTTTTTAGTGAGAAGGTATTAAATTTTTGAAGGGCACGTGAGAAGTACTTACTTTCATGCACTAAAATCATTAAAAAAAATCGAACTCAAATTATAAGTACTTTGTATCTGTAATCACATATAGATCTATAAGCAAAATTTGCTGCTACCGTTTCGCAGTATAAAGGTATTAAATTTTTGAGTGGAATGTGAGAAGTACTTACTTTTATTCACTAAAATCATCTTTTAATAAAAATATCCCCTATACTATTGGCACTTATAAAATACAATTTGGGTGCTATTTCGACCTTTTTCAAGAAGACACAAAATCTGTTAAAATAATCGTATTTTTAAGTAAGGACATTTCTGGTTAATAAAAAAAAATATACAGTATTTAAACAACTCATTTGGTAATTTTTCGGTTAATATGGTAATGCTATTCTGGTTTTCAAAACTATATTTCTTATTACCACACATTTAGTAAAAAATACATAGCTGAAAAATAAATTTTACCAAATAAGTGGTTTTTATACCATGGTCTAAGGTTAGAATCAATAAATTTTTTACACATATTTTGAAAGCATTTTTATTGTTAATTTTACCAAAATCACTACCAAGCGCTTCGGTAAATATCACCTTTTTCAAAATTCTTGACCATACTTTTTTTTTTTAATGTGGTAACTAATTTTTTATTGTCAGTAATCTATATCATGATTCTTACTATTGCCATTAAGGGTGGAGGATCATGTTGTTGTTGATGCTACCCTGGAAAGTGCGGGAGGATGGTGAGAAGTAACTCAAATTAAATTGCAAGTTACGAAAATATTTGCAAAGGCAAATTTTCACTGTGATCAGATGTTTTAACAATGAATTTTATATAACCTTGTTTCAGATTTAAGAGAATCTCAGGAATGTTGTTAAAAGATAGTGTAACATCTGTCACAACAATTAAGTAGGATTAAATGTATAAACATGTTTACGATATTAAATGAATGCATTTTGAAAACTTTCATTTAGTTGAAGCGTTTAATAGAGGATATCATCCTTTAAGTAAAAAATAAAAGCATTTATTGACGAAATTAATTTTTAAAATTATAAAAAAATTTAAAAGTATCTAACATCAATTACCTTATTTTATTGCTTAACTACAAAAGTGGTAGGATATTTTACCTTAGGTTAATATTAAATTGAAAAATACTATTTATGCGGTTTCCATCTGAAGCAAGTTTATTGCTAAAACAGCAAATATAGTTACACAAAGTAATGTGAAATAAAAGATTATTTTCTGAAAAGTAAAATTACATATTTCTTAACCGCAGAAGTAATGTTTCGTTGAAGTGTATATGATAAAATTTGTGCAAAATATAATATTGTCAAAAAATTTATTGATATATTTAGTTTAATCATTTTCTCCAATATTAGCGAAAACAAGTTTCAGAAAGATTACTTTAATACCTCTCATTACATTCGATATATCCGGGTGAGGAGATATTGTTACTGAATTCTGCAGTAATAGAAGCAAATAAAAATAATTTTTTTATGAAATTAATCGAAATATTTTTTTAAAACCCTTAAATACAGTTGTATAACAGTTTCATCGTTTAATAAAAACAAATCATATCAATTTACAGAAAAAAAAAATTGTCCCTAATGTTTTTCGGAAATTCTGAGAAATAATTAAACAGTTACGCAGGGGTTTGATTTCTCTCATCAGATTGCAGTGTTCCGAATCCACTTTAATATAACGCCAGCATCAGTTTCAGAGAATGAAAAGTCTACATTCGGTTGGGTGGTTGCGTGGCGTAGTTTGGAAACTGGGTCATTACCAATGCCGCTTTAAATTGTGGTAAAGCAATGAAAATATGCGCCGGTATTAACTTTGGATCCTCATTAGAGATGATTGTCATTCATCTTTATATTAACAAAACAACGAATATTGCTACTGAACAACTTAGTCCATTAGTTTAGTTGAAGTGCAACGCTAACAACCAAACCAAATTAAAAACACAAAGTCGTGCTCTGCAGGATGTAAAATTAGTTAAAAATATATACGAGAACTTATTCACGACGATAACTCGATCGGTTCTCCGATAGCATGGTAAGTATATTCCATGGTAATGTTGACTCAAAATATAACCATTTATAGATGTTACCATGAATGACTGAAATTAAGAGAATGTCGACTTTCACCAGTGAATGTCAACAATCACGTTGTCGCTTTGGTGAATGTTCGAAATATTTGTTATATCCGATTTAATATCAGTTTATTCGTTGATATTATTATATTTATTCGATATTTTAATATCTGTTGAGGATAGATTAGGAAAAGTATCAGTCTCCGGAGTACCGGTTAAATACATGTTGGGTAGTGGCACTTGATCTTAAAAAACAGTAATGTAGTGCATACCGGGCAAATGTATACCGGGTAGTGGCGCTGAACTTTAAAAAACATTGTAGGACATACCTCGCCAATGTATACTGGGCAATGGCACGTAACTAGACCTAGTATATATTTCGGACATTTATCAAAGTGACTAAGTGATTGTCAACATTCGCCTGTGGAAGTCAACAACCACCAATTTCGGTCATTCGCAGTAACATAGATAAATAATCAAACGCTCTTGCAGTCGGGCTGACAGTGGGAATTTTTTTCCTTCTTTTATGTTTTACTCAAAAAGTCATTCTCAAAAACCATTTTGTGCCATTACTTAACTACGAAGCTAGAACGAAGCGAAAACAAGGAGCCACACACCCGCTGTTTGAATCAGTTGTTTATTGCCAGTGGTAAAAGAAGATTGTTGTTATAACTATTTTTGGAGTTGATACATTAACATGAATATATGAGTAATGAATTAATATCATGGATTATAGAGTTATTATATGGCGCAATTGGTTGTCTTCTGGAATTTATTCAAACACGAAAAAATATATAATTTCTCGTCAAGCACTTCTTCTGAGCAACACAGTTTTGATAAATTCTTTTTTGTAAAATATAAGTAAAAAACAACTTATGAACAACAGTGCTTTTCTGTAATTTTTATGTTTTTTTTTAAAACAAACTTAGATGAAAAAATTGGCGTTTAGAGACACGAACAGAAATATTAAAAAAAAATCTTTATGTTTTAAATTATTTTTTTTCTCTCGTTTTGTGAGAACTCATTAGAATTTCGCTAGAAGATAACATCTCTGCATAATTGGAACCAGAATTTCATTTTCGACAACTCAGTAATCCTCGAGCTGCATTTCGTTATTTTTGTCAAAAATTCTTTCAAGAAATTACAGGCATTTTGGCAAAATATGAACTTTTAAAATACTGTATGTAACCATATAGTCACTCCAGTGTCACCTCAGTACATGCTTGGAATTCTCGGGCAATTTTTTTTGTCTCGTTTTAAAACCACGACGGGACGATATAGAGGTTAGAACGCTTACTTAGCAAGTTTTCCTGGATGTAATCCTGGTAATGACTGAGAAACTTGTTCCCTTTTCTATTATGCTGAATTTATTAATTCATTATGCTAACCGATATATAGTACTAAGCCGAATGATTTGACAAAATTCGTATCGTTAAGCAAGTTAAGATAAATTCAATTTGATGAAATGTCGCACATTTCTCAGGAAACGATTTCAGCAAGAATAATGAAAATTTCATGAAGTTTGAGTTGCCAATTTTTTACAGTTCATGGAAGACGTTATTTTTGCGCCTATCATATTTTAATGGACCCACAATAATGTATCCGTGTTCTAGTTCGAAATTATGATGCACGATTGGATGATTAGTGTAGCTCTGGTGTATTTTTAGCATTTGGAATATATTTATCAAATAAACTTGTGGTTAGTATATTTAATTCTTAAAAGAACTATAACATTTTCAAAATAGTTTTTTAAATTTTTGATACTAGAAAACTGATTTTTTTTTTGTATGCACCAAGTTTCATAAAAATATTGAAACATCATAGAAATATAATTTAAAATTTTCTTGAACCCGTCATTAAAACTGCCTCTTGCGCAACATTTTTTTAGTAATTACATTGTTCATTGTTTTTAAAATTTATGGACACAAGAAAGTTTAAAACAAATGTTACATCGAAAGTTACAATTTGAATTTAAATTTTTCAAAAGCGAACTCATTTATTATAAGAAAAAATATTGATGAATATTTAATTTTTCTTATTTATTAAAACATAAAGCATTTTCTGTTACATTCGTTTTAAACATTGTTTTCGAAGTTTAAAAAAATTGCGATTTTTCCAAATAATGTGTAACGTAAGAGATGTTTTCGTTTAATTAATAAAAATGTTTTAATTAATCCATTAGAATCCACAATCTGGAATATGGTTACGATTATTTTAAGGGCTGTTTTAAAAATGCACCCGGTGATCACATATATCAAGTGCTTGGCTCAAAAAATATTGCTATTTATATTATTAGTTTGAAATGATTAAATTCATTGATTAATCAATTCAGACTACTCAAACGTAATTTTTCGCATGCAGAAGAAAAAAATATTTAACTATTAATTAACAGATTTATTTGAATTTACAAATTATTTTAGTAAATGTAAATTTTAGCAATTTATTTTTCATCAATGAATCTCACTTAATTTTAGTTTTTAATAATTTTGACGCGTTTTGAATTCTCGTGACTATCTTAAAAAAACAAAAACTTTATTAATTTTTTTTTCGTTATTCTCCAGCTGATTTCACAGCATTAATTGTTATTGTATAAAATATTATTTAAAAATTATGACTTGGCTTTAATATTTAAAAACTCTTTAAATTCGCTATTTTTTTTATTTCATAAAAACTTGGTGCATAAGGTTTCATGCATACATACCCCAGGAAAAATAGGTTCTAACCACAAAAATAAAAAAGTTCATTTTTAATTTACATCGTTCTTTCAAGGATATACTTGAATATTTACTTATACTCAACATTTAACTAATGATATGCCGACCGGCCTGTGTAGGGGGCAGAGGCGCTTGCATCGGAAGGGTCCTGGGCTCGAATCCCGGGCAAGGCATGGATGTTTCTTTCTCTCTCTGTGTTCTATGTCCTTTCTCCTTTGCGTGTGAATATGTGTGAATGTGACACGCCCTATAAACGGGTTGTGGTTGTGTGAATGGCGTGGCAGAAGTCGAAGTCCTGGCCATAGATGGCGCCACTGAAAAACAGGAACAATCGCACCCCCACTGTCTAAACAGGCATACGACCAAAAAAAAGAAAAAACTAATGATATTAGCGGGGAAAAGTGAGAGAATGTGAGCTTGTCATAAAAAATAAAATAATGATACAAATGTGTTTTTTGAAAACAAGATTGTATTTGACAAAACAAATAAGACATATATAATGGTATACAGATCTGCAGCAATTCGTGGATCTTTTCTACAGCAAACACTATTGTCTTACAAAAATATAACTGTCGAAGAAAAACTCAAATGAAACACAATGAACACACCAAAATGCAAATAAAATAATCTGTGAAAATAGTAAAAAATACAAATAATTTGAATCTAAACAATACATAAAAAATTCTCAACACTAATGTACTTAAGAATCTATCACCCAATAATATTTTCCGCAATTTACAAAGAAAGACATCACTGGAATCACCGTATTTAATATCACATTAATTTATTTATGTATGTTTTTGCTATTTTATGTGTGAACGTTTTTATATTAACAATATCACAAATTAGTTTGAGTTAGAAAATAAATGCTGTATAGAAACTGTACAGGTTCTAAGTTGAAATTCGTATTCTCCAACTATTTACAATCAACTTTGCACAAAATGCTAAATTCTCTTTATAGAAAAGAAATAAGTAATCCATAATTACATAAATTGTGGCTATATTAATGTTAATGTTATAGGATATTATACTTGTTGCAAAATTAAGTCAATATTTCATTTTCTCATGATGGCAGCTATAGTCATGAAAATAGAGTCTAGATATTGAAAAGTGGCTGTTACCGATATAAAACCACTTACAGAGCCATCCAGCGATAAAATTTGGAACTAGTGCTCGAATCTCAAAGGCAGTAAGAGAAAAAAGTAAATTACAAAATGTAGAGCAATGTTGGCTTAATATGATGATTTTCCAAAAATGGAATTTAATGAAAAGCTTTAAGAGAGGAAAAAAAAGGCAGCTTACTGGGTCAACTAGTCATGGTGTAACAGTATAACTGCGATGGTAATAAACTCGAAAAGGTAATGGTAAAAATTAAGGAAGCTAACTCCAAAACTCGTCACTAGATGGCTCTGTAAGCTGTCTCACTGAATTGCTCTTAGAAACTTTACAATAACTATACACCAATTTTAGGCCTACTGCTGTCATCACTTAGAATTTGAAGTGGCGGATACTTATATCCTTTTCGTAATTAATAATTAATAATTAGATTCTATTATTAAGCTTAGGTAATTAAGTTCAATAACTAGATAATTAAGTTCAGAAAAAACAGGAATGTATGAAAGCATAATGTTAGACATACGAATTATAAGTTTTTGAAACACATTTATGTATTTAAAAATGGGCTTTAAGCTTCACTAAAATTCAGGAATTATACTGTTCAGTCTTAAAGGAATAAAAAATGATGCCTTGTTATTAATTTAGTGCATTAAATTATGCGAAGTGTTTTGTATTAAAAAAAGATAATACGAAAAAAAAATAACAAAAGTAAAATTTGAAATTAACACAGTTACAACTAAAAATTGTTCACTAAGTAAGTTCACAGTAAAATTTCCATAAATAATAAAACAATACCGTTAATTATTTGATAGCCTTTGAAAGCTATTGTTTAAATACAATTTAAATGATAATACACATAATAATAGACTTACATTTTCAATATATAAATATATCAAAATAATAAAGTAAAAACAATAATATTTTAGGACCATTGATGGGTGCAGATAATTTTTTTTTCAGTTGCTGGAAAAAAATAAAGATAACATTCAATGAGATTCACCTTTAAGCTCTTTATTTCGTAAATTCGTGCGTTAATTGAATATGAAACACATAATAAGTATTAGTTCATATTAAATTAATAATGCAAAATAATATATTAGTGTGGTATATACGTTTTTCTTTTTTTTTCTTTTCTTTTTCTTCAATTTCTTTAAATTTTAGATCAAAATTTACAAACAAAATAAAATGAATACTAAACATTTTTGAAAAATATAGCATACAATAATTAGTTTTTCGTGTTCATTCGTCAAACACTATTCTTTTTTTTCAGATAACAAACAAGATTTAAAAAAGAAATCCTTATAACTAGACAGCATTTGCCTATTTTTTTAAAAATCTATTTCAAAAATTTCGCCATAAATACTTTTCCATAATTTTGAATGTCTTTTAAAACACACCCATAAATGGTTGAAAATTTTTGAAAAAAGATATGCGTAACGTGAGTGTAAATTACTGTAAGAAACTCGATATAACTAAATAGTAAATAAATGTGAACAATTATATTACATTTTTGACTAGTTAAACTCGCTATTTATGAATCTGTTTTATATTTCCAATCATAAAAATAATATTGAAATTTGTAATCGATATGCATATAAATGTATAGATATATCTATTATATAAATGTCTCTCTAGTTCATATATTTATTTTTTAAAGATAATTTAATATAATACAGAATACTGAGGATCAAAGTAAATATGTTTACAAAAAAAATTATATTTATATAACAATACAGGTGATGAAAAAGAAATTGGAAATATTCCGTGAAAGCACCACAAAACAGCCCAACAATTTTTAATAGTGGGTGGGCATAAAATTAAAAATCACTGTCAGTGTTCAAATAACTAACAACAATTGATGAATGATTTCTATGCGTATTAAACTACATTTCAATTATGAACTGGATTGGCAAAAATTAGAGAATGACTGCTGATGGTATTTCATTTAACTGAACACATAAACATTTTCGTATCTATCAATCACTTGCTTCCACAGATCTGTAATATCCATCACAGTAAACGGATAACGAAAAAAATCACAGACTTTTTTTTTCAAATCTTTGTTGCAGTCAAACAACATAGACTGATGGGCAGGGAATATAGAGCCATAAATGTAATTTATTAATATTGCCTGTACATATGTTACATATTGCACAACAGCAGTAATTCTGCCAACTGTATCCATTGCATATAGTTCAATTGAAACTCTGAATCCATACCATTGCCTTCAATATTTTGTTGTCAGTCAACTGTAGTACAATTATGGCTTAGCATTCAGAGTTTTTCGCCGTTTTGAAAATGGCAAGTGCAATGATGATACAGAAAATATCACATACTTTAGCTTATTCTAACAAAAATATCAATCAGTCCATTTTCACACTGTTTGGAGATGAAGGTTCTTGTTTTATGCCCTTTTGAGAAAAGGCAAGAAGGGCTTTTAGACTGCTTTCTGATTCATTACTTACAACATCATCTTGCAGATCTAACATTGTATGATTATTGTCAGAGTTATTCATTGAAATATTGTTCCTTTCAGACACTTGATGTGACCTTAAGTTCATAATCATGCCATTATGACATTCAGTTTCGGAAGGCACACCGACAGATGTCGGACTGTGTCCATTTTGAATGGGAGTCACAGGAGCAGTTGCATTTCGTATATTATTTATAAAGTCCGTATAATGTTTAGGAGTGGTTGAGCCGGCTGTTGTAAGAATATAATCTCTTTCTAATCGTGGTGGACGGCCCCTAGGTCTACCTTCAGGCTTAGATACATGATCCGTTTCATCTTTTATTTGATTAGCTAATTCTTTAACAACTCGAAGTCCTTCATCCATAAGGGTTTCTTGAACAAGTTGCTTTGTTATATGGTTCGTTTTTTTACCAGCATTATTTTTCACAGATCCATCGTTGGTTTGAACGGACATGTTTGAATCATGAGATGGCGATTCATTTGCCTCATGACCCGAAGATTCGTAGCTATAGACAGAAAACTGAGAATCTGAAAGAAAAATAATCAATTTTAAAGCCTTTTCAATGAAAAATAGAATGACAGTTCTTCTTTTCAGAATAAAAAGCTTTCACGGAAAATCTGCTTTTAAGTGCGAGTCTAAAGTGATAAGTTAAGAGCAAATAAAATATATATAGAAATAAAAAAAAACAACATTAAAATACTAACATGTTACAATGATTCGATATTCTTACAAACTTTTACATTTGGGTACATGCATTATATTATATTAAATACATTACGTCATTGTTACTAAAAATAAATAAATCTTTTCGAATGAATGCAGCTCTTTGATGAAATAATCCGACTTTTTATGGGACTTTGAAACTATAATGGTCTCAAACAGAATATAAAATACACGTTGTTGAAATGAATAAACTGCGGCAGTTCATATATACTGTGAGAAATTTGGTTGTATAGTTGCCACTATTTTTGTTGATGAGATAAACTAAAATCTGTTTACTGTGCATATATAGTTTGTCTATAGAAAGAACTCCCCTAGCCTCGAAGGTTAAGGCTATCTGCAGCTATGGCAACAAGAAATAGCGCATTTCAAACAGGGGAGCTTCTTTCTCCCCTGACTCCCTTTCTCTCGCCGACCTGAGTCAAAACCTGTCTTAAATAATGACCTAACATTCCTACTTGAAATGGTTAAACCCCGTAACTATAGCCACCACTACTCCAGACGAATGGCTAGGGGAGTTCTTTACGTAGACAAACTATAGTCATATTTTTATTTACTTGTTTACTGTTATCGTTTTATTTATTTACTTATTATTTTTAGTTTGTTTACTGACGACACGCATTTTAATGTGCATTCAAATAAATTTCATTGTAAAAACAATCGGGAAAGAATAAGCACATTTTAGTTATATATTAGCCGTAAATCTTTCAAACAATTGTTATCGTGCCAATTTTATATAATTTTTTTTGCACGATAACTACAGTTCTGTACATGAAAATGTACCTTAACACCAAAAAATGGCGGCAACTATTTTTTTCTTTTCCAATTTTTTCTTTTTTTCTTTTTAACCATAAAAGAATCTCAGGATTCACGACACATGTCCTTCGTCTTAAAGAAAATGCTGTCTTTACATTTGCTTAGCATATTTGCAGTTTCTGAACAGTTTGAGGAGCTTGTTGTTTTTAAGAAGCATCACTTCTGGAATTTCTTTCGCATTATTGCTCTAGGCATGTTGAAAATTTACTAATAAAACATTTAAAAAAAATAATATTTATGATTTTTAATATAATCGAATATACTGTGCTTAAAATTGTACAGTTTTTATTTACATTTAAAAAATATTCATTCACTAAATTGTCTGTGACAATATTTGCTATAAGCTTTTGAAAATTAAATTTAAAAATAGCATATTTTCGGAACAGTTCAAATATTATGTAAGCACCTAATGGGGGGTTTGTTGTAAAGAGGGGAGAATGAGTATGAGCAATGCTTACGTAAAACATTAAAATACCCTTATTTTTAAAATTTTTATACAGAGCAAAATATAAATTTTAGCAAAACAACTCATGAATATATAGTCTAAGACTTAAATAAAATCTTTATTTCATTTCTTAATGACAAATTATTAATATTTTCGCTTTTTAAAAATAATGTATAATATTCGTTTTAAGGTTTTGTCCGAAAATCTGTCATCTCCAAGTTCTAATTATTTTTTAAATAGAAAAATTAAGTGATACTATTGCACAATTGAATTAGAATAAATTATTTAGAAACCAGTCATATTTTAATACAAAAAAAGAAGCTCTAAATGTCAAGCTAATTAACAGATAAGTTTTTTTTTGTTTCGCCTGTAAAATTAGTTTTGTTGGTTTTCGAAATCATTGATTCAATTGATAAACCAATCTGCAGCTCGTTGGAAAAAAAAATTGTGTTTTTTAGAGTTTCGCAAACTTGGCGAATACTTAGTGTATATTTAAATAACTAAATTCTTGTGCGAAATAATGGGGATTGTCTTAAAAGTAAAACAAATGCTCTTGGAGTATTGTTATAAATTTAAAGGCGGAAAATCTGCAGTTTCATGATATTAACTATTTGGCGACCAAATGGCGGTTGGTTTACATGGAGTGTTCTGGTGGATCTCTTTTCGTCGGATTGAATTGACAAACTTATCATATCAAGTAAGTAAACCTTTTTACTAATTGAATAAGAATATTAATTGAGGTCAATTATTTGGAGAGAAATTTCAATCTTCTTGACGGATTGATTTGACGAAGTACATATATAAACTGTCATACAGTGCAGTGTACAGTGGGCAAAAAAATAATAAATAAATAAATAAATAAAATTAAATAGTAAAATAAATAGAATTTTTAATTTCACAAATAATTACGCAAAATAAAATTAACATCAAAAATTTCTGAAAAATGTATATTGAGATTAATTTACTATATTTTTTAAACACATTAAGATTGTGAGTTCGAAAAAGGAAACTAATATGAAAGTGATGTTGAATAAGCCCTTGGTGCCCCTTTTCAGATTTAATAAGACTGAAAAATAATATTAAATACGAATTTATTACTCTTTAACAAGTACTATTTTAATTAAATATTGTTGAATTCATCAGCATTTGTAATTACAATTTATTCTACCATACATTTGAACAATTGTTCTGAATATCAACTGGATCAGTTGGAGTTATGAAGACGTAAAAAGCTTCTTCATTTTTCAACTAAAAATTAACTATTTCAAAATTTTTGACCTTGGGTATGGCTTCATCTCTATTTTATGGTTTACGAAGTTCAAAATATTGCGAGAGTTTCAACTATTTCAGCCCCCTTTCCCCAGGGAAAAAATTTTTGTTTTTAAAAAATTATAGTAATTACTCGCTTTTAAATAAAGAAAAAATGATATTTGAACGAAAAATGATTTTGAAACTTTGAATGTCTCCATTATAAGTGTCATTAAAAAATAAAGATCGAGAGATGTATATGCTCTAGATATTTCTCTTTATTTCTTCTCTTGGAAATTTTTTTTTTTTAATACACCACCATTCAAAGAAATAATCTCTAAGTAAAAGAAAAAGTATGCAAATTAAATTTAATTATTGCTTTTTTATATATGTATTTTAATGTCGCAAAAGCTTTATAATAAAATAATTAAAATTTATTAAATTAAAAAATAATATTTTCAGTCATATCAAAAATTAGAAACATTAAAATTTAAAATTATTTTTTTAAATATAATGGAATTTTTAAAAAAATATGAAATAAAAGATTTATGAGCAATTTTTGCATAATTTGTATAATTATTAAATGTACATACAACAGCGCAAATAAAATTAAGAAGCATAGACGATCTTTTGAACTCAGTTTAAGTAATTAATTGTACAATGCAACTTTTATGAAAATTTTATGAAGAATCAAAATATAATACCTTGATAGTATTTGAAATTAGACGCCACTTGTGAATATTTCCTGAGTAATATTTTAGATTTTAGTGAAAACTAGTGTATCATACGCTTCTGCTCCCAATATATTAAAAAAGTAGGACTATATTTTTAATCGAAAACTGGTAATTTTCTTTGTTATTTGATAAAGAGTTTTTTGATTGATTAATTGATTATTGATTAATTATTTATTTCTTAAATAAGCCCCTTTTACTTGCATTTATTTCGAGTCGGATTAATTTGAAATTAAAACGGAAAATTTTTCTACTTACCTTTATTTTATTATAGCATTACAAAAAATTCATAAAAAGTGAGAGAGAATAGAAAATTTAAATTAAAAAATTTAAATAAAGTTCTAATACTTAAAGCATAACGCTCGCTACTAATATATTACAAACTAGAATAGACAAAAAAAAAGAAAAAACAAACCTCCGTTGAAGTAAAGATAAAAGAATGAACTAACTCATAAAGAATAAACTAACCTTGTAACTGCATTATACTTACAATACCCCCTTCTATCTACCGGAATTTTTCCCCGTAGAGCAAAATACTTTTTTTTACACTTTTAGAGTGTTAAAAAATAGCTTGAAGGCACGCGATAATGGAATATTCGCCATTTTTAGGCATGCCATTCTAATGAAACCTCAGACTGTTTATAAAATTATGCTTTTTATAAATTTTCAATCTGTACTTTTAGCAATATATTTCTGATATATGTTCTGAATACACTTCTTGCTATAAAAATTAATGCACCTAGAAAGAGTTGTCAGAATGAAACGAAATCTTACAAATGCGTGTACAACGTTGTTACAAGTAAGTCATTAAAGAAACAAAGCAAAATCACAATTTATTGCAGGAAAACATACAATTGAATGGAAGTTTTATTGCCCTCTTGAGCCACTTTTAGCGCGAATGCAAGACTGCGATGCGCTCTAGCATTGAGGCATACAAATCTCTAATGATTTCCTGTGGCACCACCTTCCATAGTTGCTGTAAAAACACCTCCAATTCGACTGAACTCGGAGGATGCACAACTTGTCATCCCAAGTGGTCCCACATATGCTTATATGCTTGTTCGGTAACAAGTCTAGGGATCGAGCTACTCAGGGTAGGATGGTAACGTGGCGAAAGTATTCTTTCGACATCCTTGAAGCGTGTGGCTGAGCATTGTCTTGATGAGAAATGACTCATGGGAGTAGCAACACATATGACTAAAGGGTTACGAACGATGTTCTGTGGGTTACGAACATACCGCTGGGATGTCATAGCATCGTTGATCAATATTAGGGGTCATCACGTTTTGTATGCGATGGCATCCTACACTATCAGACCAGTAACAGAATTGACGTTGGTGGAATTAACACCTGCCCATCGTTGCCCTTGCTTGGAGTGGTGTCTCTCTCGACAAGACCAAATGGAACTAGGTCCTCTTTAGTGATGAAACCAGATTTAATTTGGGCAGTGATGACCATAGTGTATGAGTGCACAGTGGTAAACACCTCTATCCTGCACTATACTGTACAACAGTACACTGTTTCAACTGCTGGTGTGATTGCATAGGGTCCTATCGCACACGACACATGATGACCCCTACTATTGATCTCCGGTGCTATGACAACCCAACAACATCCTTCAACCATATGTGTTACCACTCATGGCTGGGCTTCTAGGAGCCATTTTTCGACAAGATAATGCTCTATCACACACAGTTAGAGTATCACAGGAATGCTTGCGTCACATTAACATTCTTCTCTGACTTATTCAAACCCCAGATTTGACACAGAACGATCATATACAGGACCATTTGAGATAGCCTCGGAGTTAGCTAAACCTCCAAGTTTAGTAGATTTGGGAGATGTGTTTTTACAGCAACTGTGGAATGTGATGTCGCAAGACATCATAAGGGACTTGCATGTCTCAATGCACAAAGTGTCGCATTCTGCATTCGCGCTAGAGGTAGTTAAATGGGGTGCTAAAACCTCCATTAATTTGTATTTTTTCTGCAATAAATAATAATTTTGCTTTGATTTATTAATTAATTACTTATATCAACGTTGTACTTACGTACTTGTAAACTTTCTTTTCATTCTTTCTAGACGCGTTAATTTTTTTAGCAATGTATGAATATGAAGAGTTATTATCTCATAACGAAAGGATATGCCGTAACTTAGGATTTGTATCAAGTATATTCCTATCTCAACATGTTTCCGCGTTTATCAAACTAAGTTTGAAATTCGACAAAAATTTTTGCATTTTTAGAAACAGAATTAAAAATAAGGCTTGAAAATAAAGATTCAAAAGTTAATATTTAATGATTTACTGTACCATATAAATAATTAAATACTTTCCTGCAAACGGATTTCTATTCTTAAATAAGGTTATTATGGCGATCAAAACAAACTTTTTGATTTATAAAAATGTTCAAATATAAATTTGTCAGTTTTAAAATAAATAGATCATTAAAATAATGTTATAAATTAAAACTCTCCACCTCTGCCATTTTTCTATTATACGTTTTTCTATTATTTCTACTATACCATTTTCCTATTATTGCCTAAGCACCTGGAATTTTTTAAAATTTTTATACTGAAAATAGTATGATGGGTATTTAGAAACAAACTTAAAATCATGAATTTAAAAAAAAATATAATGTAGAATGGATGAAGAGAGTATGATTCAGGTTCATCTTTATACGTGTGTAAACACATTAAGATCTATATGCTGTTAAAAAAATAGATATTGCAATAGTTAATTTAATTTTGAGGTCATTTTTGACGTGAAAAATTGCCTAAATTTGGCACTGTTTTCAAATCAGCAATTTTACTAAGTTTGAAAGAGGCTAATTTAACATTTATTTTTTCATGTTGATAAAGTAATGGCAGTTGATTATTTTTTTCCTTACATAGAACTTAAAATTATATAATTTTAAAAAGACTTCCATTAACCAGATGGTTATAGAGGAAACTAGAATCGAAAAAGTCAAGTTAATTATATGATCTGATTTCAAGGTATTTCAAGGTATTGCAGGGTCCTACTCTAAAAAATTGCTTCGCGAAAATTAAGTTTTAAAACTTTACTTTTAAACCAGGCGAATATTCGCAGAATGCAAAGCTGTTGACAAATATCACTGAAACATATTTAAATTTTTGAACTATTATTGGAATAAGATTTGAACTAAGATATTTTTTTTAAAGTAATTTTCAATTACTTAAATTCTGAAAGAGTAATGCAATAATATAATTAATTTCTTTATATGAAAAATATTTATTTAGTGACGAAAAGTTTGAAATATTTGAAGAAAAATTTATGCTTAAAAAACAAGCCTTACATATACGGTAAAACTTATGGTTGACGTAAAAGAAGGAAAAAGAAATTTACGAAAAAACCTGCTCTATATTATCAAAATATAACTAGTTTCTGTACGTACTTAAATAGTTAAACATGATATTTGAAGAAAGTGTGGATGATTTTCAGAAAAAACTCACATTAACAATCAAACTATGAATAGTTTTCGGTTGTAATTAGATAGTTAAATATAATTTCAGAAAAAAAAATGGAGTAAATAAAAGTTTAGGACATTTGAAGGAATTTCAACTAGAAAATAGCATAATTGTTAGCGACATATATTCTAAATGCGCAGTTATTAGATTAAAGAAAAAAATACTTGAGATAAAAATAATGAAAACATACCTGTATCATCAGTATCAATCTTATCATTTTCAGAACATGAAGAACGAATTCCATATCGATATTCGGTAAAGTATCTATAAGAAAAAAAGATTGTTAAACACACCATTTAAAATCCACAATTCTACATTCAGAAAGTTATATCATTACAAAAGTTTTGCATATCATTAATAATCGGGTTACTATTTTTTTTAATGAAAAAAATTGTTCGATACATTGAAGAAAAGTGTTCACAAAAATAAAACTATTATGCATAGAAAAATTTGGCATACGAAATAAAAAATAAAAATAAATAAAATAATTGGGTTAATAAAATAAATAATAAAACATATATATATATATATATATATATATATATATATATATATATATATATATATATATATATATATATATATATATATATATATATATATATATATATATATATATATTCAACAACAACTCTTTCACGAAGTTAAGCACTTCGTTTTAAATTGTGAGCGTTTTGTATTTTTAATTATTTTAAAATATAAATCGGTATTATTCCAAGCTTTAACTTTGCTTCAATTTTTTTTAAAAAATTAATTTCATAACTGTTTTACTAGTATATTTGCAGCTATTAGGTTAGACAGAAATGAGTGGTTCTTGTCATTTAAACTCAATTTTTGTCGATTGCGCTTTTGTTTACGGATTGATTATTAAATATTTCATTTACAGATTTAATTTTATATGTTTACTTATTTATTATTAATTATTTGGTTTACGAATTCTTTATCATAGTATTTGCTTACGTATTTAATATTATTATTATTATTACTACTATTCATTGAAAAATGAGTATGAGCCGTGCAGCTAACTTTTTAAGTAAAATAAAAAAAAGCGTGATGGAAAGAGCAGAAGAAAGAGTTGCTGAGAGTTTTGAAAGGCGTAACATTGAAAGAATGCATAAGAGACGTGCCGTCATACATGATTTAACTGTTGACGTTGAAGCACATGACATCGGTTGCACGACCGAAATACGACCGAGCTTGGCACAGCTCGCTTCTGGGCAAAAGAAAAAAAAATTCTACTGGGAAGAATACTAAATATTGCCATGATGGAAAAATAAAGATCATCTCTGATTTGCTTAAAAATTTACTGTGTGAGAATTCAATCGAGACAAGAAATTATCGAGATCATCAACGTGAATATAATGCTGCACTTGCTTCTGCATTATTTGGATATGGACAGTTATATGTTTTCAATTCCACTGAAGCTACTGACAGATGCATGAATAACGGCAATGGAAGTTTAAGTTCCGTGATGGAGCAATTGGGTAATTTATTAAGGCAAATCAATCCTTTTGTGGCATCAAAATCCATAAAGTAATCCAATCAAATCCTGTAACACATGTCAAATTAATTTTTATGGAAAATTCAAATTCTGATTTGAGGCGATACAATGTTCCTATTTCAAAAACAGGTAGAAGTTATATTGTTGGAGGTAAATGAAGAACTTCCATCTAATTGAGATTTAAGCATCTTCCCTGTTGGATATGTGTGTTAAGCAATTTCTCCTATTAATCACTGCTCTGACCCAATGGTTTATCCTCTAGTTTTTCCGAGAGAGGTTGGAATGGAGCAGGTAGAGAAGCTCACTGCCAAGCGCATCAAAGTTACTCAATTAGAATACTATGTTTATCATCATAGTTGGCCAGACAGCCCAATGTGAGCCAATGCCTTCCTCTGAAGATTTCTCCATGACGACTTCTGATTTATCTTTGATCTCCAATTCTTTTCATTAATTGCGAGAAAATCAGACTCCACTGAGTCAGCCCATCTCAACAGCTGCCTTCCCCGCTTTCTTTTTCCAGTGGGTCTAAAAAGCAGTATCTTTTGTATTGTGTTGTCTTCACTCATTCGAATCACGTGGGCGATCCAATTCATTCCATTTTTTTCAGTATTTAATAATATCAGGTTGCTTATAAATCTTGTACAGTTCAAAGTTAAATCTCCTTCTCCAGCTATTGTTTTCCTTTACACTACCAAGTATACTCCGCAAAATCTTTCTCTCAAATATTGCGATACAATTTTCCTCCAGTTTTGTCAGTGTCCAAGCTTCAGAAGCGTATGTCAAGACTGGCCGGACAAGAGTTTTGTAGATTAAGAACTTTGTTTTTCTAGAAAGAAACCTAGATTTAATAAACTTCTCAGCCCATAGACAGCCCTATTTGCCAGATAGAGTCGGTTTTTTATTTCAGGAGTAATTCTGTTGTCAATGGTAATAATTGATCCCAAGTAAGTAAAACTCCTCACTGTTTCAAATCTATAAGAATTTATTTCAAGATAGGGATCTGGGACACTATTTCCTGAGAATAACATATATTTTGTTTTCTCTACATTTATGACTAAGCCCATTTGCCTTGCACAGCCACCTCAAGGGCAAGAAATGCCTCTTTCAGGGCAGGAAGGGAACGTGCAATACTATGCCTATACAGACATACTATTCAACACAATTTCAGCTTTCTTCATAAAAGAGGGAATCTTTTGGACAGTTCGTTGTTGACGCTTTTGTTAAAACAGAAGGATCACGACTAAACGACTGGCGATTAAATCAAACAAATTTAAAAAAGCCAGCCTTAGCAAGATGGAGACGAAGCCTACTAGTTCACGGAGAAAAATATTCTGTTAAAATTACCATACTGGTTGGTACTGACATTTCTGGTAACCCAAATATACGGTATTAAAATCATTTATTTGGTAATTTTTCCATTCATATGGTAACGGTTTACAAGAAATAAAGCATTGTTTAGAAACTTAATTTTTTCTGAAAAGTAACAATTTAATAATTATCTATTCAGTTTTTAAAAAATTATCAAAGTTCATAATAGTTTAGCATATTACGACTTGTATTCACATATTTGAAGGGGTGGGAAGATGATAAAGATAAGAAACTCTTTCCGGTATTTTCAACTCAAAATATTCTCTAATATTGTTTCCATATAGGTACTTTCCTTAATTTAAACTAGACAACACCCCTATACCGGAACGCTTTAATGTCTACATTCCATGGCTTTTTATCCAAAAGTAGTTCGTTCGAAAATTTAAGAACGTGGTTTATTATTGCATTGCCCCAAACCCTGTATTTCTAAAAGCTTTAAACTTCTGAAGTTAAGAGCTTTATCTTGAGCAACTATAATTTTCTAACAATTATAATACTTTTAAATAATACTTGCTAACAAGTATGATAAATTTTAAAATATATTTTTACTGATTTTATTTTAAAAAAAGAGAGACTTATAATTTGAAAAAAGACGAAGGGAAAGTTCTAATAAAGTAAACTTTCTTAAACTAAATTTAAAGTAAGGTGCTTAGTAATTGATCCGTGTAATTTAAACTGTTTAAATATTTTTGGCTTGTGTTTAAATTGTAGCTTTCACAGAAGATTTAAAAAAAAACCAATTAAATAAAGCTATTGAAGATGCGAAAATGTAATTTTAGTAATAAAAGTAATTGAAAGATAATTTGAAGAAAATCGTTAAATAGGAAAGTTTTATTTTTGAGATGTATAATAATGTTTTTTTTCTTTATTTTTTTTAGTGATGATCATTAACCAATAAAAATATATAGACAGAAAAACTGAAATTGAATACGCTTTAAAGAGTTCTTAGGAGAGATGTTTTTTGGGGAAAAGTTTTTAGGAAAGGTTTTTAGAAGATTAGCTTTTTAGGAGACAGTTTTTAAATACGCTTTTAAGAGTTTTTAGATAAATCCCTCTTTACATACTATTTTGACAATCATATATAAGGAGTAAAAAAAAAAAAAAAAAAAAAAAAAAAAAAAAAAAAAAAAAAATATATATATATATATATATATATATATATATATATATATATATATATATATATATATATATATATATATATATATATATATATATATATATATATATATATATATATATATATATATATATATATATATATATATATATATATATATATATATATATATATATATATATATATATATATATATATATATATATATATATATATATATATATATATATATATATATATATATATATATATATATATATATATATATATATATATATATATATATATATATAACGATTATAAAATATGATATATAAAAACGTTTCAAGTGTACCAACAAAACAAGTTACTCAGAAATAAGACAATTTTTCTCAGATACTTTCTGTAATAATTGCTGTTATCGGAGTGCGAAAAAAAAATGTGAACGCGCAATGAAAATTGTTAGCGGTTTCCTGTCTAATGCCACGCCCGTACTGTCACGCTATCCACTAGAGCCCTTAGAATGGGGGAAATACAGCATTGCTATATTCTCAGTTAACGGGTGCATTCGAGCTTGGACACAAAGGGGTAAAATAACAGGTGGTAAAGCTAGATGTAGCTTCAGGGCATCCGTTGAGTTTTAAAAATGCACATGGCAAAAATAATACCATAAAAAAAGAACTACCAAACTAATTAGGATTCTAGAGTTTAATTCACCGTAGACAATTTAATATTATACTTGACTTCATTGTTTTTATGTAGTACATGTGCATCTGCCATGTATATATATATATATATATATATATATATATATATATATATATATATATATATATAAAAAATACGCTTCAAGGTTAACAGTAAAACAAATTTAAATAGCACGAAGAGCTACTGAGTTTAGACAAAAAAAAACTATTATTTTTTGGATTAATTTGTTAATAATTATATTTGTTATATTTTAAAATCAAAGTTATGTTTTCGTTTTTAACTTAAAACATTTATTGCTCAATAAAATGTGAAGAATTTCAGATTAAGGTTTAAATTTAATAGTTAAAGAAACATTCAATTTCAGAACTGTTCAATTCCCTCCTCCCCAATAGAAAAATAAATTACAGGAATCACCACATGGTGAGTGCAATAACATCCAACCAACTCAACTCAAAATACTTTGGAAGTTACATAAGACATAAAATAATTCTGGTGTTAATAAAAACCGAAACCTGATTCACAGGTCTTGGTTCTTTCTAAAAGCACCATTCAAAGGATAGGATACAAAATATTTTTCTATTTTCGTTAATGTTTATGAGGTTGGTCGAACTAGTTTTAAGAGTTAGCATAACTTAGAAATTGATGGCTAAATTTTTTAATATAACGAACTACCAATTTTAAAATATATTCTTACGCTAGCATTTTTCTAGAAAATGCAGTTCAAAGCAATTTTTTCTATTAATAACTTTTGTAAAAGAATTTTCCCCAGTTTTTTAAAAACCATTATCGTTAAAAAAATACATTTATAATTCAATAATGGCATAGATTACATAGCATTTAAATAAAAAGTGATTACTTATGGACGCATTAATCTTTAGTTTTTGAATGTAGTGACTTGATATGTTGAGCAAAAAAAGAAGAGAAAAGATTTTTTTTTAAACCATCTCCTTAACTTTTAATTTTAAATATATTGCTTAAACTTTTCTTCACATCCTTTAATTAATTCAATTGCACTTATCCTAGCTTTACCAAAATTATTGCTAAAGCTCTTATGTAAAAATTATCGAGCTGTATGGTCTTCGCCAAGAGCCAAAAACGTGGTAAGTTTTACCATGTTTCGGTAGTTTTTACCATACTTTTCTTCTCAGTGTGAATTTATGGTAATTAGAGTTTTTTCGCAAAATATTTATTTGCATGCAATTTTTCATTATAAAAATAACAAATTAAATCTAGTTTTTTTTTCTATATGCAAAAATATCGATTTTTGAAAAAAAAAAGTATACAAAAAAACACCATATTTATCTATGTGTTTTTCAAAAATACTGGTTTTGAAAGCATCATAAATTCTTCTTTCAAAAATATTCTTCAGTTTTTCCAAAGAAGTTATTTTCAAAAACAACGTCCATTATTTAAAATTATTCGTCAAACAAGTATAATTGTCTAATATCATAGGGTAGATTTTTTTAATTTCAGAAACTCAGTATTTTTTTTAAAAAATAAGTACAGCCAATAAATTAACCCTAAAAATAAAGCCTACGCAAATCTATCAAGCCTGGTAAAAAAAAAAAAAAAAAAAAAAAAAAAAATTCGTGACGTCCTATGAGGGATAGTCTTGTTGAATGAACCAATAGAAATGATTGCATTACTTCTAGGAGTGAGTGAGGTATTTCATTAAAAACAAAAGACAACGTCACCAGGAAAAAAGGGATCCTTCCAAAAAGATATTTTTTACTCCCCTTTCTTCGTTCCCTCCCTACAACCTCGTTAAGCCAACATTAACCCTTTAACAGGGTAAGGTCATAATCGATAGCTATTCCTGTCTCTTTGAGTGAAGAAGGAGAAAAAAAATATTCATGGGAGAGAAATGCCTAAGAAAGGGGTTTTTCTCTTTTTTTCGGTTCTTCTATGAAGGCATAAAAAACGGTTTATCATACGACAATCCGGTGGTAAATTAAACGCAAATTATAAATATATATATAAAAAAAGGGGTAAATTTTTTTTTGAGGAGGATTATAGGATAATGAGGAGACTTCAAACAAAAAAATGCAACACAGGGAGGTATAAAAAAAAATTAAATAGAAGAAAGGAGATAAAATTTGAAATGCAAATTGCAGAAATAGAGGAGAAACAAAAACGATACACTCATAAGGAACTTTAAAAATAGAGCTAGATGCATTTTTATTTTTTTAATTTAATATAAATGTGTAAAAAAGCATTTTTTAGAGTAATTTTAACTATGCAATTCTGAAGTTTTGGTGACAACTAAGAAAGAGCATTTAAAGTAGGAATTTTTTTTAAAGATATTTCAAGGCAGTAAATGATGTAACAAAAGATGACTTTGTATTCTTTTAATAGAGAATATGTTTTTATATCACGGTAGATCACAGAGGGACTATAGCCATATGTTTAGGTGGTTTGAGTCAACTATTTTTAAGGCCTACAAATACAATTAGCCAGGATTTTCTTCTACTTAACGTAATTTTGGTGTTTTGACACATTTTTAAACCAAAATTGTTCAAAAATAATAATATTTGAAAAATATTATGTTAATAAATTAAAATAGAAAACAGAGTATTCAAGAAACCAAAAGTCATTGTAAAAAGTTTGTAAAATCCTTTTTAAATTCTTGTAAAATCTGTGTTATAGCAGTATGGTAAAATGCTAATTTTTTTATTATTAAGTTAGAAACGGAAGAAAGAATAAAGATCATTTTGTTTAACTTTCATGTTTAAACGTGAAGATTAAAAATTTAAACGATTAAACATTCTTTTAAGAAACTTATTTGAGTCAGGATGTGTGTGTTTTTAAAATGTTATTTTGATTTAGATTTAACCCTTTAATGCACAAGTCGCACTTTTAAATATCTTTAAATTAACTCGAAAATAACTGAAAATCCCAGCTTAATTTTTTTATTTCTTTTTATTTAAAATTTTTTATTTGAAAAAATTAAAACGTTTCCAAAATGTAGAGACGTAATAAAAATTTTAAAAAAAAATTATGAATGGCAATATCTTAAATAAAATTTTAAAAAATAATGAAAATTTAAAAAGAAAATTTTTCTTACAATTCATTCAGTATACAATATCAGTATTACAATATCAGTATATCATGATCAGTTTATAAGCCAACAAACCAACAAATAAAATATTTTTTTGAATCGGAAAGTTTTTTATTTTATTTATTCATTTTTTTTTTTGTAATTCGTTATTGATTGAAGAGGCTGCCATTGATACGATTCAAAGGGCCAAAAAAATTCTTCTTTACACCCATCCTTGAAAAGAGATAGGTTAAAAAAACCGTATTTGAATCAGCAATGCAGTAATAAAAATTTGTTTTTAATGTTTTTAATTTTCGTTATTTCTTCCCTGTCAATATTTTTTTTGTTCTGTAATATATATTTGCGTTTATTACATTATCTAAACGAAATCTTTCCAATATTTTGTTATAATAAAAATTGTAAGAATTTCTTTTAAAATGTGTGCATTAAGTACTCAATTAAAATTAAACGTTTTTTAATAAAAAAAATCTATTATGCGATCTGAGATGTATAGTTGATTACATAAATAAATACTGATAAAAGCGGAAGATATTATCAAGCAATTTTTTACATAAAATTTGCAAAAGAAAAATAAATGTTATGTCAGTTTAGTCATTGATATAAATGCAAATTTAATGGTGAAAAATCAAATTATTATCCTTAATTATTATTAAATGTAACATTATTTGGTGTATAATTGTGCTGCCACTTCATTTTTATCAATTTTATTGCTAAATAATTCGATGTATTAAAAAAAAATAAAACAACTCATGTATTGTCATACAGTTTAAATCCCAAAAACTAACACGCTTAAATTAAAGGGAAAATGATTTTACCAATTATAAATAAAAATGAAAGTGATAAATTATACTTTAAATATCTGAAATTAAAACGTAATTAAAAGTATTTTTGAAATGTTCTACAAAACAAAAGTAGTTTCTTATAATTTTTCTGTAGCATTAGATTTTCCTTTTATTAGAAAGAACAAATTGAAATAAAGAATTTATGATAATTATAAAGTGCAGACTCAATAAATATTAAATCAATTAACAACTCGTACTGCAATAAAATCATTCAATTAATTTGAAAAATATTGAAAGAAAGCTGGTAACAACACCTTTTTAAGTGAAAGATTTTCTAGAAGATAAATTACTATACTATAATTTTTTTAATGTGACAGTCTTTTCAATGAATATATATTATTTTGCCCAAAATTCTAGTTTTTTTCATAAAGAAAAGCAGAGAGAAAAAACAAAAGAGTTACTTCATTAAAATGTTAAATAAAGTTTTTTATACTATTTTCCTCAGTTTCTCACGATTTTCTGAGACCCAGTATCTAATATAAGATCTTCATTTATCACTCTAGACATGATTTTATGCTTAGCGGAAAAAGACGAGATTAGTTCAGGGGTCAGACCAAAAAAAACGTTATTCGTGCTAAAAATTGAGAGAATCTTCCGAGTATCAATTCCAGAAAAAAAATTCAACTGAGTTATAAATTTTTTGAGCTATTATTTTCTTTTATTCAAAGAATCATACTTTTTGAGAAAAAGTAATCTAGAAATATTTTAGTGATGTTTTATTAATGATCTAAGTTGTTTTATTATACATCATTAAAATGTAATATGGCCAATTCACTTGTTTAGAAAAAATCAAGGTAAGATATTGTGTTAAATTTTGAAAAGGAATTTAATTGTGTTTTATTTAATTAAAATTGCGTTTTATCTTCGTAAATTCAAAAATTTACAATGTCTTCCATTCATTTAAAAATTTGCTTAACATAAGATTAATTGAGATTAGAAGGAGCATATCATATATATTTTTTAGAATGAAAATATAGGTGACGTATAAAATAATAGTAATAAAAATAAAATAAAATAAATTAAAATGCAAAAATTCACAGTTAAACTGAAAAGAACCTTTTAACTATGTCTAACATTGACTGCGACTAATAATGTATAATTGCTTGAACTGTTGTCAGAGATTCTTCAATTACAATTTTTTTAGGCAATGTAGTTTTTAGGCAATATATGTAGGCCTGCATTTATCAAAAATATCTACTTTTTCTTGGCAAACTGAGCACACTGTAGGTTGTGCAGTGCACAAAAAAATAAATAAAACACTTTAATAACTTTTTATCTAATGATCAGAGTTTCATGTTCGACGATGCACTCTTAGTGTTTCGTATAATATTTTGGGCGCAGTATAGCATAAAACCATTAAAATTATTCCCTTTTATATCTACTTTTTTAATGCTAATGATTTTCATCATAAATTTGTGCAATAGTGCTAATAATTTTCATTATTAAAGCAATACAATTAAATTTAAGAAATCGAAAATTATTTATATTTTAAAAAAAATGTATAAAGATAAATTTTAAATTTCAAAAAGATATATTTATAAAATGTTGTGTGATTTAATTAAAGGGCTTTATTGTTTTAAACATTTAAATACAGTTTTCTTTACAGATATTAAGATACTTTAATTTTTAATTAAGATTTCGACTACAAATTTTTGAAAATCTTAAAGGTTATAAAAAAAGAGCTTACTGGGTGACATAAACACTAAAGATTTTCATATATTGCTTTCGTCATTTAATTATATCGCTGCTATCTTTAAACCCTAACAAAAAAGAGTTTTCAATAGAAAATCTTTCGAAAAGATATCATTTGTTAAGTAATTAGAAACAAAAGTTAAAAATTAAGCAGCTTTACATCAAACAACTAGTATTGAAACTAACGAAAATGAAGCATTTTTCATAGTTAAGTTATATCCAAATGCATTGTATATAAACACACGATGTTATGTTGTTTTAAAAGTTTAGCAAATTATTTTCTCGCAGTCAAAAAAAGATTCGCAGAATGCTTCAAAAGTTCTCAAATAATACAGAATCTCAGTACTTTAAAATAGATACTTTGATCAACTATTGCAAAACGTCTATTTTATTTTCGAAATATTAGGAACAGCTATACCATATATTGAATATAGTTTCCATATATTAAAACTCTTTATTATTTTAAACAATCTTTGATAATGTGATAAAATTCTCGACATCGTCATTTGACATTAATATTTAAATAAAAAAAGATCCAAAATAGGTACAAAATATATAATTTCAGTGAATTGCAAAATTTCAAACAAAATGCAAATCGTTACTAATTGCATTCGAAGTAAATTTAAATTCACTTCTAATATTGTGACGCAAAATAATTGCAAGTGCAAAATGTTAATTGCAATTTTTAAATTGTTAAGACTTTTTAATAGACAAATGCTTTGAAATCTATTTCAGACATTTTACTTAGATTGAATTTAAACATTTTATTTTACATACACAAAACATACGTTTTGAAAATCAAATGAAATTTTTTCCTTGTGCGTATTTCAAATTCTAAGAAAATTTTCAGTATATGCATTCAACATTCTAATACATATTCGTGTTTTAAAAATGCAACTACTGAAACGGAAAGACAATTAAATATTTAAGTAAAATTGCAAGTTACTCTCCCTCATAATAGACATTAAAAAACAATTTTGAAATAAACAAATCAAAACTAGGATATTTGCTTTTCTATAAAGTAAATAGATTCAATGAAAGAGGGCATAATTTTATACGAATTTTACAGAACACTGAGAAAATAGTATAGTCAAAGTTACCAGAACACGGTAAAAGTTACTTTGTTTCTGGGTCCATGGAAACCCTAAAAATTTCTCTAATTTTTACCAAAGCGCTTTAGGAATGATTTTAGTAAAATTAACAAAAAAATATTGTTTTACATAATACGATCAAATTTAGTAAACATGGTAAAATATGGTGACTATGGTAAATTTCGGTAATTTTCTCAACGGTAAAATTTACGTTTCAGTTTTGGAAATTCTACTAAATGAGAGGTAATAAGAACTATAATTTTGAAAATCCGAATTTCTGGAAAAACGTTACCATATCAATGGAAAAATTACCAAATGAATGGTTTAAATACCATAAATTTTGGTTTTATTAATGAGAGTTATGGATTTTTTTTACCAAAAATGTCATTACCATACATGGCGATAATTTAACCAGAATTTTTTTCACCGTGGGTGATTTCAAGATTTTAAGAAAGATTTAAAATTAAAAGATGCCCAACTGAAACATATTGAAATTTTCATACAGTATCTTAAATTTTCGGCATGAGTTAATTAATTACGTTTCCGTGTAAAAAAATTATTAAAAATTGCATTCTTTTTTTTAGAAGAAATAACTAGTAAACAAAAACTAAAAAAAAAGAAACATTAGACTGAAAGAAACTGATTTTTTTTGGCACAGGATCTCATTTTAAGCAGTTAAATTTATTTATTCAAAATAAATAGTTATTATTAAATAAAGTAAAATGAAAAACAATAATAGTTTATATAAATTAATTTCATTATGTCGTGATTTTTTCATAGATAACATGGTTATGGAAAACAGTGAGTGTGTTTATTATGACGAAAACTATTTATTTTTAATAATTATAATTATTAAATTAAATAACATTATAGTATTATCACGTATTCATGGCAATGTATTCTACTTTTCATTTAACAATTTTGTACTGAAGCAATCAATGAAGAAATAGTTTTCAATCATTTTTCTACTAAAACATATATTTTTTTATTCATTAAAAAGTATTATAAAATGTTTCTGAAATTACTTTTTCGCACCTTTAATATATTCATGCTTTTGAAATGTTATCACAATCAATTTCCTTAATTTTTTACACTAAAGTGCATTTACATTTTAAGAATATTCTGCTTCTGTGTGTCAATGTTTTTTTTTCTTATTTTTTTTAATGAAGGTAATATGTGCAAGATTAAATAAAAATTTGATTTTTTTAAATACGTTTAAGTAAAATCTTCTTTAGTTTGAATTTTTTCACAAAAATATTGCGAGTAAAAAATATTTTTAATGATTTGATTTAAGCACAAACATTAAAAATAATTTATCCCTAACTGCATTTTCATACTTGATAATTGTCTTAAATTGTCAGATCAGTTAGTGGTGATTAGCCTTTAGTTACAGTTATAATTAACAATGTAAAATCACACTATCTCAAATAATCGCGAAAAATTCATGCATTTAAAATACATAAATTTGGTAGAAATGTTTTAATTTCTGTATGAAATTAAATAAAATACATCTACAAACGCCCTTTCATCCCCCCAGAAGATTAAAAATTTGTTCTAAAAATTTCCTCTACTCTTAAAATGATCAAAATTAATAATGAAATTAATAATTAATAAAATGATTAAAATATGCTCAGTATTATAGTATACTTTTAAGTACTATCAAATTTATAACCACAGAAATTGAAATTCTTCGTATTTGAAAAATAAGAGAAAGGTAATCTGAAAATATGATTATTTAATTTGATAATATTCAGTAAAAAACATCATCTGGGTCAACAATACAAATTTAGAACATTGTTCGAAAAAGATTACTAGTGTTATCAAAAAGAGGTGACAATTTAGCAGGTTTGTTGGGGGAAAAAATGAATGATCTCCAACTAAGAGCAATTCATTTTGAGTGTTTTAATTTCATAGATTAAACGTGAGAAAATCAAGACAAGAGAATAAAAGAACTTTTATTTTAGAATAAAAATTGTATTTATGTAAGCCGTTAGATGGAGATAACTCTTTTGCGGCAATATATCAATGAACAAAATGTTTAACAATATATCTTCTTTTTAACTAATTTGAAAATTTTTTAAGACTAAAGGATTTGCTAGTCCGTTATATTTTTACATAATTGAAGAGTTTACGTTACAAGAGAACATTTTGTCTTGATGTACAGTGTGCAAAATAAAAAAGCGGATCAACTTGAATAACTTTTGATCGAATGATCGGTTCTTCACGTTCTAGAGCGCAATCTTAATGGTTTGAGAGGCTGACTTCAAATATAATTATTAATTGGTGCAGACGAAATTACAAAATCGGATTCAAAAACGCACTTTTTCTAAATAAAAACCTGTCTTTTTTGACGAATTCTGATTTCTGAAGTGATCTAGGAAATAAGTTCCCAATAGTCAATTCAGGAGAGCGGTACAATGTTTGGACCCACTAATATTGATTTAACTTTTTGCGTATTTTACGTATCTCGAGAGCTTTTTAATGTAGTTAAAAAAATTGCACGCATTTATAAAACTCATTTATCCAATATTAATTTCATGCAAAGAAATTTTTAGTAAATATTTATTATTTTTATTATTTTATTTTTTAATAGTCGAAAAAGTTTTGAATTGTAAGGTATACATTTATCACACCAATTTAAAGAAATTAATTTTACATGGCTAAATACAAAATTGGATTGAAATTAGCCACAAAGTTTCTGAGAAATCGAATTTTAAAAAAGTTGAATTTTTTACATTCAATTTCACAAGAGCTATTTATCCGATTTTACACAAATTTTGTATTTTTCCTTGTACAAATATATTTTGTATATGATATTTTCGACCATTTATAATTAAAATAATAAAAAATAATAAATATTTACTTAAAGTAATTTTTTTGTATGGAATTTACCTTTGGATAAATGATATTTATAATTGTGTACAAAAAGTTTTAAATTTGCCTAAAAATTTCTCGACTTATGGTAAAATAAGCACAAAAAAATAAAATAAAAAAACGAATAAAAATAAATAAATAAATAAAATCAATATAAGGGATTCCAAACTTCGGACAGCTCACCTGTTCAAACTATTGAGATCATATTTGCACTATTGCGGCTATCCCCTATATTTTTGGGATCAGAAATCCCCCAAAAAAGGGTATATTTATTCAAAGGAAATACGTTTTGTGTCTATTTTCGTAACTTATCATATAGTCTCCACCAATTAATTTGCATATTAAAGTTCATCCCTTCACACCATTAAGATTTAGTCCAGAAACGTGAAGATCCGATCATTAGATCAAAAGTTATTCAGGGTGGACTGTTTTTAATTTGTGCACTGAGCAGGATGGGGCACTACCGTGTAAAGATGAATTGGCAACACCGAGAGCTTTGGCAAAGTTTGAAATTTAGATATTATAAAAGTTCAAGATGTGGAAATAAGATCCGTGAGGCACCTTTCTAATTGAGACATCATTTAGCACTCTTAACCGCAATAAAAATTCGCCAATGAACAATAGCGTCTCTCTCCTGCTCTGGCAACCCCATTTTCGCGCAACGTGATTCTTTTGCTTTAACCTTGATGGTCTTTCTGAGTTTCGATTTAAATACATTCAAATAAAAATGAGAGACGCAAAAATAACAATGAATAAAAATCTCAATGAAAAGGGTTGATCAGACAGCAGAATTATCGGTTAAAGTAAAAATAGCTTTTATTTGAAATAACTTAACCGCAGTTATACAGACGTCGCAGTCTTACTTAAGGGACTTATTCTATTGAGAAATAAATAGAATAGATTTTTTTTATTTTAAATATACCATTGAACTAAAAATTGATTTTTAGTATTCAGAGCAATCAAGGGTAGGAAAAGTGGGCATTTGTCCAGGGCTCTAAGAGACTTCACGTTGGTGATATTCGAAACATTTTTTTTTAATAAATAATTGTTTTTTAAAATTGATAATTCGAAAACCTTTTTGTTTTTTCATAACGAAAAATAGGATGATATGCAATAGTATCCTCACTTCGACGGAAAAAAAACTTTATAAATAAAAACTAGATAATTCAAAAATAAGATTTATTTGAAAAATTTTAGATGATTATTTGATCGGGACTTTAAATGAAAAATCTTTAAAATGGACAGAAATGTTTTGCACAGAGAACCTGAAACTTAAATGATATATAAAATTTGAAACACGGAAAAAAATTACAATTTAAGTTAAATTTTTTTTTTCAAAAACAAAGGTGAAAATTATAGATCCTAGGGACAGCGCTGAAGGAGAATATTTTTGTTGCTGTTGTTGTAAGTTTTGTTAGTACTGATTTAACTTAGCTCGCTTTTTCGCTAAAATGATGTCGGGAGCATATTTTTGTTTTAAAGTTTTCATACGGCGATTATTACGGTGTCTTAATTTTATGTTTTGACTTACTTTTTTTTTGCTTACTTTGTTTTGACTTACTTTTACTTTTTTAAAATATATTTTAAAGACCACAATTAATTTGAGAATGAATTTTAGAACTGGTAAAAACTACTTTTTAATTTATTATGCTTTTGATATTTTTATGACGTATTTATATTAATTTAAAAATTCCTAAAAGTAATCAATTCTGAAATTAACGTGAATCTCTTTGCAGATGAAAATGCCGATTAAAATATTGTTATTTAAGAAAAAAAAACTAATTTAGTTATTAAATAGCCAAATATTTTAAAAACGTTTCATTTATTTTTAATACAGTTTTTATTAATTTACTTTCGGATCTGTAAAGGGGAAATTTTATAATCTCACCTAAAATAATTTTTCATTAATTCAAATTTTCGAATACTTTCCGAATTACTTAGGAACTTTAATTTTAACTGCAGCTCTGTGTCCGAGAACAATATAAGTTTTAATCTTTTCCTGACCACCACAAGTGGAATTTGTCTCTATTATCGCTTCTGGAATTTATCGTCAGTACCAATTATATTTTGACTACTTTTTGACTAGATAGTGTGCTTAAAGTTTAGCTGGAGTTCTGTGTTGGATGACAACACAAGTATCAACCGTTTTCTGAACAGCTATAAACAAAAATTTTCTAGCTGTTTCGAGGTATAAGAAAACTTATTGCCCATAGAAATTTCGATCACTTTCCAACAAACTATCGTGCTCAAAATGTCAACTAGTGCCTAATGCTAATCTAATTTAACATTGTTTTTTAAAGAATGCGATCAAAATTAACAGCGATATTATCAGTATATTTATCACAATTTCTATGACTTTTAAGAAGGAACTCAAAAAACTAAAATAAAAATTTTAAAAACTACTTTTCTCAAAATGTTTTAAATTGGAAAAATGTTTTAATTTTTGTCCGACCCTAAAATGGGTTTCAATTGTCAACTTTAGATCAAAGAAATTTTTTAAAATTTTTTCCTATTTATCCCACTTGAAAAACGTAGTTGCAATAAATTTTAATTTGTTGTTTTTAAATGTCTATAAAACGCTTATAAAGCGTCAATAATTTTTACCCGTGCGTTTTTGATAAATTAAGTCAAAGTAATTATATCTTACATTGCTTACTAATTAATGTTAATAAGCTTTTCAAATTTGAAACAGAGGTTGATTATCCATAAAAAAAATTAAAATTATTCTACAATTTTAATTTAATTTGTTAACTGAGATGTCAAAGCAGACAATCAAAAAATATCCCTCCATTTTATTTAAAACTAGAATCGTTCTTTAAAGATTACTTTATAAAACTCGTCGTCAGCCATACTTCGGTATCGAGATGTGTTCGCATTTGGCGAAAAAGTTCGCAGTATATTACATTAGAGCTCTTAGTGATGTCTGATTTAGAAAGGCGGAAGATATCGCTTTCTAATAGAGGTTCGATTCCTGTTGATGGTAGGTGAATTTGTTTAATGCACTGAATTGGATAGGATAAAATAGCCCCAGTGGTATAAAGATTATCCTGAAGTTTTCCTGTTCATGTAACGTAAATTTTGGATAGTTTCAGTTAAAAAGCTATTCACAAAGGTGTCCCAATGCATGAATCAAGAGTTTCCTCGTCTACTGAGTTGTGTTTTGGGGAGAACAATGATAGCCAATATACTTCGATGTCGGTAAAAAATTAAACGAATGTATTCAACGAAAGTGTTTTTTTACCTTTATAGATTTAGTTTTACTAAAAAAAGTTCGTAGAATAATTTATTTTTTAGCTGTGCTTTTATGTTGAACTAAATGAAACAGAACAAAAATAGAACCGAATTTTTTTCTAAAAATTACATCCGCAAAATTAAAATGGCTAACTTTTTCATTATTCTTGATGCAGTTATATCTGTATTAAAAACCTTCTTTCTTAATTCTAATGAAATTACGTTATAAATATCATTCATTACATTTGATTAGATTCGTCAATAAAATGAATCTAAATAAAAATGGAGAAGAATTTTCATTCGAAAAATTGAATCCGTAAAAATTAAAACGACTAATTTTTTCAGTATTCTTTACATTATCGGTATTAAAAACAGCAGATAATTAATTTACGCATAAATATCACTCATTACATTTTACTTGATTCGAAATAAAAATAAAGAAGAATTTTCATTCAAAAAATTTTATCCGTAAATACTGAAAAGACAAACTTTTTCAGTTTTCTTGACACTATCGGTATTAAAAACACCAATTTAACTTTTCCTTAATTTGACAGCGCGTTCTCGATTTAAATTATGCATCCATATGATTCAATAAATTCTGTTTCGTTTGTGAATTAATTGAATTTGAACAAAAACTGACATGGACTTATTTTTAAATTTTTTATTCGAAAAAATTAATTAAAAAATTAACCAATTTCTCCAACACTTTTACGTCTGTATTAAAAAATTCTAAATTTGACTGCGCGGTATGTAAAATATTAGGAAAATACTTTTAAACCTTTACTTTATGAATACATTAAATAAATGAAATTATAAGAAACTGGAAATCAATCCATAGGTAATAGAATTGCCTTTTGAACCTCTCAAATAACTGTTTAACTGACAAAAGAGAGATGATTTATTGTTTCAAACTCCTGGTCATTCAGTCGTGTTCTAAAATCAATATAAAAAGTATCAGGAAGCTTTAATATATTTGCAAAATAAATCCAGGGCATTTTATTATTCGAATGGAACGTTGAGCACAATGTAAAATTTCGAACTTTTTTTCCTTCCTGATTCTAATGCACAACTTATCCTTCATTATACATTTTTTTACCCAACCCCCATATTATACCAGAGAGAAACAAGAGCTTATTTAAATAATCGATTCTTGCAATGATAAAAGGTGGAGTGGATAAAATTCAAACCACTGACGCCCTCGCATCTGAGTTGGGCCATTTTTTCCACTCCCGATTCCCGGAGCACCGATTTTTTACCTCGCCTCCTGGTTGGCTGCTTTCGATGAAATACTTTGCATTAATTATGCGATGGCTGAAAATATCTCAGCATTTGATGAAACCCCGCCCTACGCACACATTAAAAGAGCCGTGGATTTTTTTTTTCTTTTTTTGTCTTTGCAAAACACTAAGCTTTAACGATCATTTCACCAATGAAGTTCCCCTCCCTTTAAAGCTTCTTTTCCTTCTCTCCCTTTCGCTCGCCAACCCTTTGGCAAGCTTTCTTTTTTAATTAGAAACAACGCCCCTTTTACTTTAAAATGTGGGACCTTTATTATTATTTTTTTTTTTACCTCTTATTTGTTTTCGCGCTAAATTTCAAAAAAGGAGAAAGAACAAACTAAACCCGCTGAACGCGAATCAATAAGTACCTAAAGGGTTATAATGGCGCAAAACTTTTCTTTCAAAGAACTTTTCAATTAGCCAGGTAGCAATGGTCCGTGAGCGTCTTTAGTAAATGACATGGAAAATGGCTGCCTTCAGTATTTTATAGTAACTTTTAATGTGCACCTTCGGGCTGTGTGCAATTACCTCTTACTGAAGAAAAGCTTTTACTCATTTTATAAAAAAGAAAAAATATTGTGAGTTACAGATCTTAGGCAATTTCATTAATTGGTGATGAGCTTAATAGTTAATAAAAATGTTTTCGGAGGGTTAGATATTGCTCATTAGGTGCTAAAACGGGGAATAAAAAAATTTAAAATTTCTTGTTATAAATAACTCACAGTATTTACCATTGCAGATAAACTGAAGAAACTCATACGGAAAAAAAAATAAATAAAAAATTGTCGACAACTTAGCCACCGGTGGAATTTTTCTTTTTATGTTTAATATACTTTTTGAATATAAGTTTTCTGCAATTTTTTGTTCTAGTTCTTTCTCCTCAATTCTAGTTTAAATTGCATGTAAGAAACTGGCGTTCAAGTTTTTAATATTTCTTTCCTGTTTTTAACCAAAATTAAGTGTAAAAAGTTCTAACCTTTTTTTTCGAGCAGTATTTTTTCTTTGGTTCATTGTATGCTCAGATTTTTATATATTTATTTATTTTCAATTTAAATTTCATTATAAGCGCAATTTTTACTGGAATTTAAAATATGGTGCTATCCTTTTTAAGTGTCAGTACATTTCTATTTTTTTTCCTATAATGTTTCATGAAGAATAAGTGATCAGCATTTTAGAGTTTCATATTAGTGGCTTACATTTTTTTAAACAGATGAGTAGATATTATATTATGCATTCAAATCAGTCAGAATATGATGCATCATCTTCTACAATAGCAAAAACATCTGCAAGTAAATAAATAATAACGCTTCCAAACTTTTTTCGGTGTTGCAAATAATTATGGCTGAGTTATAAATTATTGGGGTGTCTTCGTTTTTGTAGAATATTTTTATGTTTTTTTTTAAATTTTACTTTAAGCGCAATTCATCTGATTAAATAACTGAAAACAATGCCGAAGATATATGTTATAAAGAAGAAATAAGAAGAAATATCTATACAGAAAATTTCTAAATAAATTATATGACTTATAAATCCACAGTCCAGACGTGTATTTTGAACTTTTACGAAATTAAATTTTATTGTACCATACTGAAAGATAAAATGATTTGCAGAATGAGTTTCTATATTTTTGACCTTCTATAGATTTCTAAACTAAGGATATGCTAAAAATATTAGCTTGCTTAAAGATAAATGATTTCCAGGAAGAGTTTTTAAATCATCTACAGATTGCTAAACTAAGGATATCGCTTAAAATATCCCTAGTCCGGACGTGCTTTGAAATATTGCAAATTATATGGACGGATGTTCAAAAAACTACGATTTTAAGGAAAAGTCGTCAAATCTTTGATCTTCATGAAAGTTATAAACTACGGATATGGCCAATGTGTTTATAATGTCTTAAGTCCGGACGTGCACTTGGGGTTCTGCAAAAACAAAATAATATTGAAGGATGTTCAAAGAACTGTGATTTACAGGAAGAGTCATCCGATCTTTGAACTTCAGGTGAACTTCTAAACTACGGATATGATCAATATGGCTAAAATATCCTTAGTGCACGTGGAACACTGAGAAGACAAAAGTGAAACCCGAAAAAAAAATCACTGTGATTTACAGGAAGAGTCATCGGATCTTTGAACTTCAGGTGAACATCTGAACTACGGATATGACCAATATGCCTAAAATATCCTTAGTGCACTTGGAGCACGGAGAAGACAAAAGTACCCCCCCCCCCAAAAAAAAAAAAAATTACGAAAGAGTTTTTTAACCCTTCGTATCCCACTTGCAGAGTTCCTTTGCGATGTCATGGGAGAAATCTTAAACTCTGAATAGGCGGATGAATAAATTTTAAGCGTACAATATCTATTCTATTGAAAAGAATATCTATACTGAACAATACAGTACATTGGATTTTGGAGGTTCATTCGCCTTTAGGGATTACCTACCCCTTGCAGCACCGGGGAAAGGGTTAGGTAACCTGTGAACTTTGGAAGTCAGCGCCCCCTGAAAGTCGAAAAGGACAATAGTTCTAAGACCCGGAACAGGTAGAGGCGTCATTTAGGGACCAAATAGGGGTTCGGGTTGTAAAAAAAAAGGGTGCTTCAGGGCAGAGGATTTCTCTCAACCCTTTACCTGTCTCAAATTAATCTGAAACTATGATCAAAGACGTGAGAACACTTTTCTTATGGCATCCGGCTCTCAGCTCAAGACACCAAGCTCTTAAACTGCGGCCAATTATTATCTTTATTCTTTAACGCTAATAAAACTTTGATAAAAAATACAAAAATTAAATTTTAATTTTTATTAAAGAAAGAACATAAGTTTAAAAATTATTTTTCAGACAATGTTAAAACGACGCACACTAAAAAAAAAAGTTAAATGGATTTTTTTTAACAAAAATTAAATGTAAATAAGTATAAGAGAAAATATATATGATAAATATACATTTTCTCTCATATATGAAATATATAAATGAAATGTATAATGGGGGAAAAAATCACTATTTAACGTAACTGTTTATTGTTGCATTTCCAGTTTCTTGTATAAAAACGCCCTTCTTAAGACTATAGTACCCGGTTGTTTTATCCAAAACTATTCTGTTCTTTCCAAAATTAGCTCTTATTCTAAGACAAATAATATAAAAAAAAATTACTAATCTAACGAATCATATTACTGTTTCAATCCTTTGATTTCAGATCATCGGTACTCTGCTTTTAGCAGTTAAACATAATTCTAGAAAAAAAAAATAATAAAAAAAAAATAATACACATTTTGCCATTGGCATAACTTCAGGACATTTATATATTTATAATGGGAAAAAAAATGAATTTAACGCAGCTCTTTGTTTAATATGTAGCTTTTCAGTGTTTTGTTTTCAGTGAATTCAGTGTTTTGTATTTATATAGTATGTAATTGTATCAATTTTCGACTTTTTAGGATTTTAAGACTAGAGAAGGAGTGAGATATAATTTTTTGTTTGAAAATGTAATCTAACATAATGCATTTAGAGTTAACTATTGTTTTATTTATTGGTATTTTGAGCCTTAATGTCCTTTTGAGACATAACCGCGGTAGTTATAACCGGTAGTTGGAGTTCTTGTTTTAAGTTGGTATTAACCTAAGTTTTGATTTATACCAAATAAAAAATGTATCAATCTATCACCGAGAGAGCTTAAACTAGGTTTATATTTATGGTATATTTTCCGCTTATAAAGAATTTTGTCTTTATTTTCCTGCAACAAGAAGACGGGCAATCTTAATTTATGAAGTTCTTTGCGTTTGATTTTTTTTTCTCCAAATTTTGCTCAAATTAAAGGGTTACTAATTTGGACGTTCAGACTGCTATATATTTATATAAATTTATTAGTTCATTTATGGCGATAAAACTAAGGAGTGTGAAACTAAAATAACACTTTTGTTAAAGAATCGTCGAAATAATTTTAATTAAAAAAAACTGGAAAACAATACGAAAATTGGAGAATTTAAATAATTGATCAGAATTTTATGTTAGAACTAAGTAAACTCGTTAAAATAAAGATTTGTTTATTTTTTTTTTGAAAAAAATCAATCTAAATTTTAAAAAAAAATTTAAAAGTTATTAATGAGTAATCGATTCCAATAGATATTACAATATATAAATTTCCAAAATAAATTTAAAAAAATAAAGCATACAGTTAAGAATGCTAAGCAAAAATGAAATGATCTCTGCATTCTTACATAGCAAAAATATGAAATACTCAATGAGCTGTAATTTTTAAAAAAGATTTCAAATACTTCCTTAAACAATTTTGAAAAACAATACAAGAAACTTTAAGCAAATGAGATTAAAAAAATATATAATTTCCCTAATAAATAAATTTATTAAAATACTTTATTCATCACAATTAAAACACTTTTTTCTTCAATGATAAAGCAAGACATAAATAATAGTATAAAAAGAAAATCGGAAAAAAAAGAAACAAATTATTTTTAACTACAAAGGAGTTTGCATTCATAACTAGAAACATTGAAACTTTGTACTTATTGTAAAGTACTTTGTAACAAAAATTTTTTTTCTTTAAATGCAGATCAACAATTTAACAAACCCCTCTGTATTTACAAATATTTCACAGAAACCTACTAATGAATATGGTTATTTTCTCCTGATTGTCGCCATCTTGACTAGAAAGACTGTTAAAGGAGAATCACCTACCTGACTTGATTATAAACTGTTTTGCGCATTGTCTAGGATTTAAAAAGGGAAACATACCTGTCTAACCTCTTCAATTGTCTACTCAATTCACTCTGTTCATTGACTAATTGATAATGCTGAGTGGCAAGAACATCTAGCTGTGTCTGTATTTGACCTACAGCAGCAATGTTGTGAGTATCTTTGGATTGTTGAAGCCCAGTTTTTAGGTCAAGCTGTTGGCCAGTTAGCAATTTTATCTGTTCAGTTACAGCTTCAAGTCTATCCTATAAAAATTAACTTAAAATTAATTTGAATATAGATTCATTATATATAAATATTAATTTATAGGAAATTTCGGTAGGTCATGTAAACTATAGAAATGTAAACGACAAGAACCTAAATCCACAAACTACAAAATAATAATAATAAAAAATGAGAAATAAAAAAATAAAAATTTTTTAAATAATATATTTAAATAATTTTTGTGAAAAATTCAATAATAAAAATCAAAAACATTAGAAAATTAATTTTGAGAACTTTTTTAATTAAAACGCAAGCTAAACAAAGCTTTTAATCAATCAATGCGCTGTTATTTTAATTCCATAAATTATTTCTAAGAGATGACGCAATAATAAAACGGTTAATCTGATAAAATTTGTAAATCGAATCAAACAAGTGTTCCTCTCATGGTAATGTTATCTTCATATTTTAGGAAACAAATTCACTTAATTTACATGTTCTGGTTAAAAACTCTGGTTTATAATCAGGTTCTGTTTTATGTAGAGCAAATTTATTTTCACTATGGAAGTCATTTATGACCCGTCTTAGTTACATAAGATTAAATGTATCGTCAATAATCAACAATGTTTGATTCGGATTATTATAAAGCAAATGCTAAACTGGAATATTTGTACAGTATACCTGTCACACTAAAACTTGTTTTTTTTTAAAAAAAAAAAAAAAAAAAAAAAAAAAAAAAAAAAAAAGCATTTATATTTTTTTATTAAAAATATTATATCCTGATTATGTTTTACTCGAAACAGTATTTAATTAATACTTTTAACTTTCTCATTTTTATATATAAAAAAAGGATGAAAGTAATTTAGAATGATTTTAACTTTTAGTAATGGCGCTTCTCCTATTTATTTATATTCTCTTTAAAAAAAATTTTTATTATTATTTATTCCAAATATGGTGCTTTATATTTCAATTTATTTTGTTTTCAGAAACATCGAATATCGTTTAATATCGTTAAATGAGTTTAATACAGTACTTGATTATTTTTTAATTTTATTCAAAATTAGTTTTACAGATTTCAAAAACGATTCGCTAAAAACTTCAAGTTAAAAAAAAAATCTTTTCAGTTTATTTATCATTTGTACAAAATTCGGTGAAAGAAAATATGCATAAAAAAAACTATTATAACAAAATAAAAAAAAATAATTTTAATTTAAACACTATTATTATTTCTCTATTAAATTGAAATATTACTTGTCTTCTCTTTCGTTCTTCCTCCATTTGATTAGGATCCGGTAAAGCACCAGGACTACCATCGAACCTTAATCTTTTGCAACTTTCATCATCGAAATTTCTGGAATAACACTGAGACCTGAAAAGAAATTGAATACGAACTGCTATAATATGTTCACACAAAAGTTGTAGCAGGTTATATATATTTAAAATAATATATTATGTGTGAATATCTTTTAACAAAAAATAAATGACACAAATTATAGAAAAAAAAATCTTTTAATAATTTTTTTAACGATTAAAAAAAAATCTGACAACGAGTCTATAGTTTGAAGTGTAAACAAATGTTCTTACCTTGAATGTCCCTTTGAATATTGATAGCCACTGTCACGGACAACCTGCCTAGCCAATGGAAAAAGCTCATCTCGTCTAGTTAAAAGGGCCGGAACATGTTTGCATATTTGGGCAGCTGCTTCATTAACAGATACCTGGAGGAAATAGCAAAAAAACAAGATCATGAAACTATCAGAAAAATAACTTTCTACACAGGTCGTTCTAAATAGAAAATGCGGTACTGCTTTTAGGATCTTCTTTGTCCCTAATTTTATATTTACTAAGCTAGATATTTTTAACTTGCACTTTAGTAGTTTGCAACATGAATGCTCAAGGGAATAGTTGATATATTGTATTTTAACACTAAAAGACAATCCGTAGTTAATTATAAACTAAGTATAAACAATTAAGTTGCCTAAATTATACCACCTTTGATTTCAAAAGAAGTATATTACATGGAAAACACTCTATCGGGTAAATAATGAAACTTTTTCAAGTGGAGGTTCATGCAGAAATCGCTGTGTACTCGTGTTTGGTTTTTATCTAAGTTAATCAGTTTTACAGGCTTTAAATGCAGTTTTTGAATATCCCGTGTAAGGATATAGCGACTACAGATTATTTAGCGCATCATATAATTGTTAGGAAATTAATTTTGTTAAGTTGTACTTGTTTCTTTGCTAGCTAGCAATTTTTTGGAACAGCATTTTGTTTAAATAGTTGCGCAGCTGCCTAAAATGTTACTTTTGTGCAGTCCTAACTCGTATGAGTACGATTTAGGAGAATGGTATCAACTTCAACAACTGAACAGGTCGATTTTCAAGCCATTTAAACTGCGTGACAACCAAACTGTCAAAAAATGGCTGAGAACTATTTCTTGACTGATTTGCTTCGAATATTTCATTTTTTACGATATTTAAGATGTCATCTCATAGTAAAAAGTTATTAAAAAAATTTAACTAACAATCTGCCTAATGACAGGGAATTAACAGCCCCCATTAGCAAAGTTATGCAAACACGACATAGTAGTAATACTGATAGTAGTTGACATTTTTTACAAATTTATCAAAAAAACCATATTAAATATAATTTTTAACTCGTGAAATAATTTTTTAAACATAATTTGAAAGAATACCAGCCCCCTGCTTTACATCTGCAATTACAAAGTTAATTAATTTTTCTATAATCATATTTTTAACCCTTTGCGGTTGCATAAATTTATGCATGGGTGTCAGGCTGGTCGGAATTAATTTTCGCTGAACGAACAGTAATGCATAATATGCAAGATTATGAAGGAAAAATAAAATGTACTAATTCTATTTTTAACTTTAAAAAAAATGTAAAAATTATATTTCATAGTTCTCCATCGTGTGGTATGTTTCAAAGCAGTCTCCAATGAAGCCCTGGTTTTCCAGAACATGTGTCTCAAAAATAATTAGTTCGACGTCTTCTGCCTTTAATTTTTCCGTTTGAACAAAAAAAAACAATTCTTACTCTTTATAGTGCTGCAATATATTTAGTTTGCCAGTAAGCTGTGGCTAACATCTTTGCTGTGGTGGCTGAAAGCAGACATACGACTGGAACGGTAAAAGAGCGTTGGTGGCTGAGAGTAGACATACGACCGCAAAAGGGTAAAAAAGGCTGTTTTTAACACACTAACCCCACTACACGGGGCTAATGTGGAAAATCCATGGGGCTAGTTTGGACAAACTTGGTAACTTATTAAGTGGTAATTTATTTTCAATTCAGAAAAGGCGAAAATGAAATCAATATCAATCTAAGCCTTATAGGAGAATAAGTATTGAAAAAAATAAATAAAATACTAGTTTGTGATAGAGCATTTCACATTACTAAGAAAAATATTAATAACGTAAATCAATAAATTTGAAAATCTTTATTCAATTTGATATATTTAATAGCAGGCAACCAATTTTAAGTCGAATCAATTTCACTATCTATAGTTTTAAAATGATAATGAAATGATTAGAATGAAGAGCACACGGAGCGCGTGGTTTAGCCATGTTTCTCTCACTAGAACATAGAAAACAACTCGCAAAAGAGAAGATGATACTGTTGCGGATAGTTTGGTTCAGTTTAATGTACGGCCCAAATTAATTCGGCTATTTTGAATTATATTCTTTAAATAAACTTGATGGGCCCGGGATAGCCTGGTAGGCAGGGCGCTGGACTCACGTTCGTGATAACGGGAGTTCGAATTCAGCCGACCGAAGAATCCCCGTGTAGTAAATGGTGACTGGTGCACGTTATATCTGTCCGATCACAAAGTCCTTCATATTATCATAACAAATTGTACCTTTGGGGGTAGTACTGAATTGGAGATTGATCGTTCTCTGGTTCAGGTCAAAATAACAATCTGTGGATGAATGTATGCATGTATGAATGATTCCGACCTATAAACGGGTGTGACGCATGGGTGTGGCAGAAGTCGAATTTTTGGCTAGTGATGGCGACACTATAAAACAAGAACAATCGCACCCCTTTGCCTTAATTGCTTACGTCAACAACAATAAATAAACTTAACAAAACATCTTCTTTATATTATCGTAAAACCTTTGAAAGTGAATCAATATAATAGTTTCGCTCTAAATATTTTACGTAATAAGAACACAACTAATTGTAAAGGTATATCATGCTACAAAATCACTCACTCTGATTTATAAAATAAATAAAATCAAATGTGTTAAAGTTGAAACCAATTCATATTTCTTTGATTAGATTCCACACTTTCTCTACTACCATATGTCTACTCTAGCCCCCCCCCCCGGAGGACACGTGTTTGCTAATGCTGGTCAATACAGAGCATATTAAAATAAACTTTCGAACCTTTAAATATGCCTGTCAAATCTTTAATTTGAAAGCTACTTTTGCTACTTGAAAAATTTATTTTACAAATTTCTTCCAAGTTATTCACAGTATGATTATGTAACTGCAAATAGAAGTGTACAGTGTGCAACAAAAAAAGAACCGTCTAAAATAGCTTTTGATCTAATGAACAGATCTTCACGTTCTAAGACTCAACCTTAATGGTTTGAGCGGGTGACCTCAAATATGCTGAAAAATTAGTGCCGACGATATTTTAAGTAGCGAAATCAGACAGAAAACGTACTTTTTCTGAATAAGCATGCCGTTTTTCGACGGATTTGTGATCCCCAAAATATAGAGGGTAGTAGCAATTCGGGAAGTATGGTCCCCATAGTTTGGATCAGGAGAGCGATACAAAGTTTAGACCCCTTAAGAGGCCCTCCTCTCCCGATCGAATTCAACTGTCGAAGGGATGGAGTAGGGGAGGAAAATTTCTAAACATGTTTTTAATCCTTTTCATTTAATTTTCACAAATAAACTGATGATAGATTCGATTTAGCGCTATTTTTCGATACACGCAAAATATAAGGCCGTCACTCAATCAGACTTTGAGATATAAAGCGTGCAGTATTACAAATTCTCTAGTAATTTTTTCTCACAAAATTATGCCAAAACCAATCTGCAATTAAGAGTTTTTGAATATTATTTAAATAAAAAACATTTATTAATTTTTAGATTTTTGATGAGTTACATTATTTTTATGCAATTGATGTTAAATTAAATTTTTAGCGTCATCCAAATTGGTTTTCATTAATTTAAACTGCAATGAGAAAAATTTAAATACTTAGGAATGTGCAGTTTTAAATTACTTACAGAAAACCACAAATCGCATCATTTTTCTAGCTTTAAAGTTTTGATTAAAAATTCATAGAAACTCTAAAAATTATCAAGCGTTACTTTTCTTAATCTAATAAAGCGACCCCTTTATTTTCTACCTTTTTTGAGAGGTATTGTGTTGTCTACTAATACCATCAAATATTTGTCGAGTACAAAAAAAATATCAAGAAATCACAAATTAAAAACTGAACCTAGAATACAAGATGGCGAGGGAAGATGCCTCTTAATGATGCCTTAAACCAAATTTTAAACACACGACTTTTTTAAAATTCAATTTCTCAGGAATTATTCGACTGATTTCGTTCACACTTTGTATTTTTGCATGTAAAAGTACATTCTCAAAAGTGATGAAAAAAACTGTAAAGATTGCAATTCAAAAAATTTCGATTATAAATAAATAAATAATAAAAAATATTAAATATATACTTAACGTTATATTTTGCATGGAATTATCTTTGGATAAACAAATGTTATAAGTGTGTGCAAAAAGTTTTCAATGATGAAAAGAGAGAGAGAAAAGAATTATGTATATATATATATATATATATATATATATATATATATATATATATATATATATATATATATATATATATATATATATATATATATATATATATATATATATATATATATATATATATATATATATATATATATATATATATATATATATATATATATATATATATATATATATAATCGTGTGGGCTGATGAAAAGTTTATACCTTTTATTTTCCGGATTTTTAAAAACAAATTTATTATTTTTCTTGTGGATTTTTTTTATTATTATATATTTTTTCCCCCCAGTTGTTTGTTATTTCTTATTATTATTTTTCTTTTTCCCCCTTTTTTCATATGTCTGTAATTTTCCTTTGTTTTATCTTCATTTTGAACTATATATAGATAAATTCTCATTAAAAAAAATATTTTATAAGAAATTGCTTAAATGTTAAATTGTGTGATTATTACTTTGAAAAATCGAGAATTGTTTGAAATATAATAACATTTTTAAGAAATTTTCTATTATGAAATACCATTAAAAAACGAAAATCAAAATACCTCGTGCAAAGTGAGGGGTTTTTCCGGCTTTCTCTTACAATCAAATCTTCCATAGATGGCAGCATATTTCCTTATTTCATCCATCCTCCTAGGATCATCCTCGGGCATGTTCATCACATACTGTGAAAAGTCCAAAAAAATTTATTTTTAACGCAGCTCCCTTTGATAGAGAAAACTTTCTTAGAAAGTTGCTTGAGATATTCATCAAAATCAAAATTGAGGAGGCAAATTATGCTTAATGTGTTTTCGAGGTTATTTCTAGAGAGTTTATCGATTGTGGCAACATTTGTTGGTCTTTAAAAATATAAGCGTTGTTCTTTTAAAGCTATAACAAAATAGTATTTCACGAAAGCTTAACGTATTTATTTTTATAATGAATAATAATTAACGAGATGTTTCTAATAAATATAATAACTAAATAAGAGTATAAATAAATATATAAATAAAAGCATTTCAAATTAATAAACATGATGATCTTTTAAAGCTGTAAAAATTATTTTGTTTTTCCGAAACTTTAAAAAATATATAAAATTAAAAGGAGAAAGAAATATCTAAGAATTTCATTAAACAGTGCTTATCATTTTAATTCGTCGGAAAAATTAGAGCATATAAATATAAATAATGTCCCGTTAAATATTATCATAACAAGCTATTTCGTAATTAATTAAAAAATTTTTTTTTGAATTTTTGCACTCAAATTTATAATTTTATGATCACAGAAAATTTTAATCACTGTATTTTTTTGATTTTTAGCATACATCATGTTATAAACCATATTATAAAGAATGTCATGTTAAAAATTTATATTAACCAATATGATTAAAATGCTTTTAAATATTTAATGATCCGTAAAAAAAAAAGGTTATAAAATTAAAAAATAAATAATAGAACGAATTTTATATTATAAATGATGGGTACAGACACTCTTAAATGAAATTTTGGTTAAATTCGTTTTAAAATTGTAAAATTATGTTAAAAATGAGTTTAATTTATTTTGATTCTTTAACTTAAATTTGTATAATTGTCATAAAATTTTAAGTTAAGCTTCGCGTTAAAAAATTAATATTTTTATTTTTTATAATAGGTTTTAATTTTATTTAATAATTTCAATTACTTTTTTATTTAGTGTTAAAAGAAGTATTATTATCACTACAAGTTGAAACACAATTTTTAGGATCTATCTTCAACGAATTTTGTATTTGAAGGACGTATTATTTATTTTACCATACATCCCTAGCATATATCATCAATATTTATTACTTAATGAGAAATAAGTTAGTTTTGTATGACTGAAGAATAAAAATAAAATGAAGATCAAGAGGAGGATTCAAATTAGTTAACGAAGAAGTGCTGGTTTTGTTTAAATAAAGACAAAAATTTTAATACTACGAAAAAAAATAATTGCAAGAATAAAAAATATAGTAACAATCGAAAATGACGTCAGGACTAGATACATAAATAAGAAATATTTACTCTGACTTAGAGTTTAAAGTTATCATGTTTATATTAAAGTTTTATTTTTTAAAGCAAAAGAAATTAGAAAGAAAAACGTCTATTTTTACAAGTTATGAAGAACGTTCAAATGCAGGGTTTTTCGTCAAGGTAGCTTTTAATATACGACTGGAGTATCATTATCGAAAATGAAAACAAAAAAGAAAATGCAAATTAATATTTTACCACGAAAAAAATAGAAACTTTATTTAAATCGGAAAAGTTACAGTGGAGGAAGGCGTATGTAGTAAATATCAAAACAGGTTTAATTAGAGAGATTGAAACTTGAAGGTGCTTCTAATAATCATCTCCTTTCTGTTTCCACTCACAACCTGACTTGTTGTTTATTACGTTCCCCTTCCTATACTATGATTAATCAGATTTCGATAGTATTTTTATTAAATAATTTTACAAAAATAAAAAAAGATAAACAATAATTTTACAGTTTTGTTAATTAATTTCCCAGATTAAATTACAATAGCAATAATGCTTTACATCCGATTTATTACAAAGCGTCTACAAACTGAGCTTAAAAGGTATATGATTAAGCAGGGAAATAGATATCTTGTTTAGGGGGAAATAACAATTAATAAGATGATGCAAGTTGTTTCATTTTTTCTATTTACAAAAATTATAAAAATGTAGATTGTTTCAAAACACAAAGTATAAGGGAAAAATCAGCAAAAATTTGGTATGGGAATAAATTAAAGTTTCATCAATAAAATTAGGCAACCAAATCTTAATTAGTCTTAATGTAAATGTTCAATACTCTTATCTAAAAAGTTAAACCATCATTCACGAGAAAAAAAGAATTTTTAATATTTTTTTTTTTTATCGTTGATAGATATCGTATTTGTGAAAGACAATTGTTGTTTAAGATCTAAATGAAAATGGCAATAAGTTTATTTTTAATACAAAAATATCCGCATGGAATCATGATTAATGAATAAAACTTTTTAGCACGCAGAATTAATGAAAGGGAGACGTAGGAACGAGAAGGAGTAGACTTAATGGCAGCTGCAGTAAAAATTATGGCAAAGATTCTAAAGATGATTACTCATTAAGAATAAAGTGCAGCGTAATCGACGTTTTCATTTGAATCGCGACTGAGGACTGAATAATAATGCTCACAAATGTAAAAAGAAATAGATACATTACTGTCGCGTGACTGATTTTTAAATTACACTAGAATTCCCCCTAGGGGTACAAAAATCAGTACTTCAGAAAAAAAGACGTCACTATTCCTTACAAAAAGGTAAATAAAACAACAATGCACTAAACAGCTATGTCATCGGTCCAAGTAACAGATTACTGGCCCAAAGAATGGTTGGGCGGGTTTTTTTTTAAAAGAAAAATAAGGAGTTAGAATTATACGCAAAAAATTAAATATAGGGAAGGGAAAATACAAACTTGGTGTATAAAAAAAAAGAATGCATTACTCCACACACGATTCGGAAAACGCTCGTTATTATTTATTCATTTAATGAGTTTCTTTTTATTTTTCCGATTTTCTCTTTTTCCATTTGCATTCCTCTCTTTTCCGGTTATATTTGTAACAGCCCCCCTCATTCTTTTTCTCTCATTCGTTCTCTTTCTTAACTCCATGTCCCCGCTCGTGGAAAACGATGAGAAAAAAAATATATACATACATATATATAATTTTTTTTTTGTCCTCTTCGAGACTTTTCTCTATCCTTTGCCTCTCTTTCATTAAATGTTCGTATTTTTTTTTATTATTATTTCGAGCGGTTCGCCTCACTGGGTGTTTTATTTTTTATTTCACAAAACCCTGAGAGCTCACTATCACAACACTCCCTCCACCCACATAATATTCTCAGCCCCTACAGTCCATCACGATAGTTAATCTTCGAAAGGTAAAAATTTTTCAGCGCCGTTTTCCACACCAGCTTACATTTCTCTCTCTAAGCGAGCTCATTTTTTTTAATGTCCTCTCCGGCGTCTTTTTTTTTTCTTCTCTTGGCATAAAAAATGAGCACCCTGTCACTGTTTTGCTTTTTTATAGCCTCTCCTCCCTTCTTTTCTTTTGTTTTAAAGGGGAGTAAGAGAGTAAGAGAGGTAGATTCAATAATACGCATAGCAACCTGTTCCCCGGGCGCAGGAAAAAAAACTTTTTTTTTCTATATTTTTTTAAAGCACGGTAGAAGTACGCGCGCAGCTCCCCTCTTTTTTTATTTATTATTTCTATTATCTTTTATCGTTTCATCTAAGAATTAACGTTATTCAATCTTGTACTCAGGAATTTTATACTTTTGTTTTTAGTACGGGATATATGTTTAATGGTCGTAAAATATATATCTCTAAAAATGTACATTTAATGTTTGATTCGAATCCTAAAATAAACATTTCACCGAAATGAGTTGTATAAAAACTGAAATAGATTGAAACAACTACAAATTAAATAAGACAGTGAATGGGATTTCAGATTTTTATTTTTTATTTAGCTGTAAATAGGTAACCGCAGCTAACTGCATAGGGTACCCATGGGGGAAAATTAAAATTTTCAATATTTGGATGTTTAACATACGTTTGTTGAAATATCAAGGATATTTTTCTTTAAAAATTACAAATAATAATTAAAGTCCTCTTAAAATATAAAAATATGTGTGTTTTAAAATCTATCTATCCACATAGGCCCAAAACAATAATTTCTACCATTTCGAAATAGGTGAGGAACTGATTGTTTTACATATCTTATGCACAATATTATTTGTTCTCAGTAATTATGAGAAACTGACTGATTACTTATAATGTTTATTTAAGTAAAAAATAAATGTTATTTATCTTCTAAAACCATTAATTTTTATCGAATGAATAATAGAAGGATGATAAAGAGAATATTACTTGATGTAATTTCTGTTTGAGAACTTTCAGTTAAAATTTAAATAAAACTAAACTTTTATATGAAATCGCGAAATCTGCATGTAAAACTTTCATGTTAAAAAAGAGCAAAATGAGAGAGAGTTAAATATATTTTACAACAGAGTTAACAGGACATCAGAGTTAAATATATTTTACTTTGAAAAATGAAATGAGAAAGGAATAAACTATTTAAAATATTCATTTTTTAAATAAAGAAATAATAATACATAAATATAAATTAAAATTAAAGCTGCATTGTTAAATTAAAACTTACTCTGAAAAATGAGTTCCTTTTTTATATTTCAAGTTCTAATATGCATCGTATCGGAAATGTTTTTCATTCTTGTATATCAAATTGGTTTCACTCAATTTTGTTGAATGTTGAAAAAATAGAACTTTTTATACCAATTTCTTCGAGTATCAGTAGTTAAGTAGGTGAAAATTTTTACTCATTTCTGTGGTATTTTTTCCCTTTGAAATTTGCTCCTAATACAGTAGACTATATAGAATATTGTATTAATTGTTTTATTACTATACAAAGATTTTTATTGTGCTTTTCAAAGGCTATTTATACTTTAAAAACTATTATTTAAAAATATTATGATTTGCAAAGATATTGGATTTCTTTACCCACAATTAGAATTAGAATACAGAAAAAGAACATAAAGTAGATTTATAAGAATTCTATTTCTTTATAATGAAATTCAGTAATTACAATTGTGATGTTTATCTTTATGAATCTACATCAGAAAAAAGCGCAATGACCATTGGAGCAAATGGCATAAAAATTATTTAAAAAAATGTTTTTTTTTGGCAAAAAAAGATTAATAAAAAAAAACGTAAAAAATTGATTCCAAAAAATAAAATTATTTGTTAAGACATGCCCAAGTAACAAATCATATTTGTCTTATTTATATTAGGTTTTTTCCAACGTGAAATCTGAGAAACTACTTTTAAAATTTTAAAACCAGGCTATGAAACAATAAGCGACGATAAACATCCCTTTGTGATAAACGGGTCATCTGTTAAGGCACCCTTGTCTTCGAACAGAATGCACGACGAGTTCGTAGTTTTCCTCTGTATATAATCCAAAAGTAATATAGTTTCACTCAAAAGCATAAAAAAAAAAATTATGTTTTTTTAAAACCGTCGTTGAACAGTCGACCCAATTTTTTGGGTTTACGACTACAAATGTTCAACTCCGTAACCTTGTAATTTTGAACACAATCCAGATCCAATCAAGGGAGCTCCTGGATCGAGTATTGGGAGAAATTGCCTTCGTGGAGGACTTTTTGATAGAACTAACCTGCATTTGCGTTGCAAGGAGAGGAAGACCACGAAAACCTCACGTGGTTAGTCTCATGGCCAGGGATTCTAACCCATGATACGTCTAAAACTAAGGATATTTCCCATCAGCACTGTGGTCGGTGCAAGCCGGATGCTGATTCGTATCGACCAACCATCGGAAGGATTCGAACCCGGTTCGCCTCATTGGAAGGTGAATGCTTTATCCCCTGAGCCACCACGGCTTAATACTTGCATTTTGTTATTAGTGAAACTAGATTGCATGTCATATACGAGTTTTTACCAATATGTCTCTCAATTATTCCTCCAGTATATGTCGATGGGATATTTAAAATAATGAAACAAATAAAAATAATTTTGATACTGATTCTCCCCTCCATTATTCAGATACATCAAATAAAGAATAATTCTATTTTTAAAATTAAATTCTAAATCAAGAAAGTTCAATTTCTTGCAAATGAGATATTTTTTCATCGAGCTTCTGATACAATCATTAACGAAATGTACTCCACCCATAAATGCAGAGCGAAATAGCTGAGATAAATGCAGGCTTCAAAAGGGGTAAGATCGAAGGACAGGAAAAACCTTTCACGTTTTTATTCGCATGTTCCAATATATTGTGGGGAAAATAATAATTAAAAAAAGGTCTAAAAGAATGAACGTGCTTCTAATTGTAAGCTGCAGTGGGCAATTGCAGAAGTTCTTTCTTTTAACGAACAATTCCAAGTTTAGTAATGAGTAACAATGTTTTACCCCCGCATGCCTACCTCGCTACACTACCCACGCGACAGAGAGAACTATAAAAATCGATATGCAAATCAGCCAATCCATAGCTATACAATGAAAGGTGAAAAATAAGGAGAAGAAAAAAAATCTTTTAAGAAAAAAAAAATTTTCAGGAAAAAAAATTAGGATAAAAAAAATCCTTAAAAGAGGAGAAAAAAATGGAGTGTCTTAAAGAAAAGGAAGAAAAAATATACAGTAAGAAAAATTGAAAGACGGAGGGATGAAAAAACATCGCAAGAAAAGGATGGGGAGGAGATAGAAAGAAGAAAAAAACGTGGGTATAAGACCGCCTGGGAACTCGAAAGATTTTTTTTTTCTTTTAAAGAGTTGAGAGAATAGAAAAAGTGTTTGGGAGCGTTTAAAAGAATCCAGGTTATTGCCATTCGTAAAGTCACCTTACGGTTTAAAAGGGTTCAGGTTGGAAAGAAGGTCGCCAGAGCAAAGGTTCAAAGTGCATGGGAAAAAGGGTTATTATAGAGGGTCAAAGAAACGATGGAAAAATCAGAATAAACACTTTTCGATATATCAAAGTCAAGGCTTACTTTAAAGTAATCGGTTTTTTATTAACTTTAATTCACAGATATTATATTTTTTGTTGTTTCAGCGCAAACGTGTTTTTTAATATTTTGGGTTAGAAAAAAAAATTTTTTTTCTCTCAAAACAGTCCTTTAGAGAAAACAACAAAAAAACATATTTGAAAGTGAAGTTTTTAAATAATTTTTGAAAAAAAATTTTTTCATAAATTTTGCAGAAAAATTTTTCTTATTTTTGAAAAAAAAAATCCTTATTGAAATTAGAATTAAATGAAAAAAAAGCTGAGACTATACTTAGAAGTGAAATTTTGTAATTTACTGCAAATTCCCAATTAAGAGTAATAAGAAAATTTATGAGAAGAAAACTACACTGGTTATCATAAATTAAGGAAAAATCACAAAAATAGCGATAACTCTTTCAAAAGTAAGCCAAACCGTGCAAAATTTGCATATGTTGTCCACTAAGAGTAGCTGAGTAAAATTGCAATATGCAAATTAGTGGCGCTGCACTCGGCTTACGTCATCTGCCTGGAGCATAAAAGTCCAAGTTTGAGAGAAAGCACACAAATTTTACTGTGATTGCGACATTGAAAATCTGAGATAGCCAATTCGTAATAATGACCTCTAGGCATCATTTGCCTGAAGAACTACGATGGAGAGCCATCGGGAGACTAGAGGCAGGGCAGAGTCAATCAGAAGTGGCCAGATGGCTAAATGTGAGTCCATCTGTGGTTCATAGACTTTGGAGGCAATTTCAAACCACAGATTCGGCATCTAGGAGGTTCAGTCAAGGACGGCCAACTGTTACGACCAGTGCCGATGACCGATATTTGACATTAAGTGCACGCAGGAATAGAACCGCTACTCCGACACATCTTAGATCCTCTCTTGCTGCAGCCACCGGAAGGTTGGTGTCAACGTCAACTGTGCGCAGAAGGCTCCACGAAGGTGGTCTGTATGCGAGACGACCAGCCATTTGCGTGCCGCTCACATCACGCCATAGGAGAGACCGTTTGCAGTGGGCCCGACAACATGTCCACTGGACGTCAGATCAATGGAGGCCTGTTCTCTTTACGGATGAGTCCAGGTTTAGTCTAGAAAGTGACAGTAGACGTTATTTGATATGGAGAGAACCTGGGACCCGTTATCATCCATCAAACATCCGTGAAAGAGATGCATACGGAAGAGGCAGTGTCTGTGTTTGGGGAGGCATATCCTTAGGAGGGCGCACATACCTCCATGTCTTTCCAAGGGGAACCGTGAATGCTCAGGTTTATCGAGACAACATCCTTGATGCTTATGTGCGCCCATATGCCGGGGCAATTGGTGATTGCTTCCTGTTACAGGACGATAATGCAAGACCACACAGAGCTCGCATTGTTGATGATTATCTTCAACAGGAAACAATTACTCGCATGGAGTGGCCAGCTCGATCCCCGGACTTGAATCCTATCGAGCACGTTTGGGATGCTCTAGGGAGGCGTGTATCTGCCATCAATCCGCCCCCTCAGACCCTTGCCACGCTTGCAACTGCTTTACAAGAGCAATGGCTCTCACTTCCTATTGAACTGATAGACCGCATAATTGAAAGCATCACACATCGCTGTTTGTGCTGTATTGCTTCTAGAGGCAATCATATTCCATATTAAAGGTACTTTTTCTATTGCAAACCGATACTTCCAATTTGTTTATTTTATACATGTGCTAATTTCTATACTACTATTAATGTCTGATAATTTCTTTTTATGTTGTTTAATACCTTACTATGTGTTGTATATTGTGGGTAAGTTTCATAAAATTCCATGTGTAATTTCTTGAGTTATCGCGATTTTTGTGAATTTTCCTTAATTTATGATAACCAGTGTAATTAGTTTTAAATATTAAAAAAATATATTTTTGTGTTTGATAAGTTTCATTGAAGCGATGTCATGAATTTTCAAGAAAAACTGTTTGTACGTACTTCTAAATCTTTGCATATTTTCTTTTTATTATTTTGAGGTTTAGGATCAAAAGGAGGTAATGTTTTAACTAAAAGGTCAGCAGCTTCAGCTAATCTCTGGATTTGGCTTTCAACTAAAACTGGTGTAAGAGACGTTGGCGAACCAGGTGCAGGAGGATATTCTCCCAATGCCTAAAAAAGAACATTATTTAAATTAGCTCTTAATATTTTTTAAATATCAAATAGGAAACTTTTAATCAAAATAATAAAATTTATCATATTATAATAAAATTTCATCGAGCTTAATATTATAATAAAAAATTGAATTTAGATATACATGGTGATCCATGAAGACCACCTCAATGTGCTAGTTTTGAACCCTTATCAATAATGAACACAAACATATATACATTGGGAGTTGAAAAAAAAATAATAAGGCGAAGAAGCTATCGAAATCTGACAAATTAGAGATAAAGAAGGTTAATGTAATACGTATCAAAACAGGTTTAATTAGTGGTTAAAACTTGAAGGTGTTTCTCAAAAGCATTTCTAAATTCCTTTGTTTCACCTGTAATTAAACCTGTCTTGTTGTTTATTACATCCTCCTTCCTAAACTCTGATTTATCTGATTTCGATAGCATTCCCCCCCCCCGGCTTAAATATTAATTTGCGACCCCCAATGTATATATATTTTGTTTTTATTTTTTGATAAGGATTCCAAAATTGCATATTAAAAGTGGTCTTTATGGATTTACGGAACACTTTGTAACAATAAATTCTATAATTTTTACGAAACAAACCTTGAAATTTAACAACTAATTTAACAACTAATAATTTTAAAACTTTACATATATATATATATAATAATCAACATTTATCAATTTCTATCTCATATAAGTGAATAGAATACTTTTTGATTTCATCAAGAAAAAAAAAAAAGATTGATTTTTACGAATTATATGAGAAAATTTTATGCTAATGTTTATGTAATGAGAAATATGAAATACTAAAGTTACAAAAATGATTACTAAAATTATTAATTAAAATGGATACATTCTGAAAGTATGAAGTATAAAATAATTAATTATTTGAACTACCTGTTGAAATGATGTTGGTTGAGGAGATGAAGCTTCTTTAGCACCGGGAGATGGTGATGATTGACTATTACTATTACTTAAAATAGGCATAGGTGGGCTTGGTTGCATAGGTGCCACAGGAGATGGTTGAGAAAGGTTCAAAGGTCTAACTACTGGAGGACTAACTGGATAAGGACTTTGAGGGACAGATGACGGCAATAAAGGCGTTTGAAACATTGCTGGAAGAGAACCCATAAACTCATGAATATAACATTTTATTCAAGACACAGCAAATTTTCTTTTTTCTAATCAAAGCAAAGAAGCTATCCCATACAATTTAAGAGTAAGTTTTTTTCTCACTTAGATGATTTCGGCAAGTAATATTTATATCTTTATTCAAATCACCTAATTCATGTCACCTAAAACTTCTTCAAATTCACCTAAAATCATGTGGATTTTAATAATATCATGATGCGATCTCAATTTTGCTCCAATTGTATGTATACTCTAAAAACTATCTTAGAGTCTTACTCTCTGAACAATGAGCATATAATACCGTTATATTATAGATTAAATGTACTAGTGCCATAATTTCCATTAAGTTACTAGTGCCATAATTTCCTGTTTCCTGTTTCTTCCATACTTTGATATTAAAAATCTGTCAAAAATAAGGTATGTTTATTCAGAGTAAGTATGCTTTTGTATCGGTTTTGTAACATAATTAGTGCGTAGCATGCCAATTAATACTTAGTATTAATTAATTGGATTATTTAAGATTAATTTTAACTTGCTTCAAATTTAAGTTATCACATTTGAATGTTTTTCAGTCTATAATCGATAGAACAATTTAAAATTAAAAAAATAATAATAATAGTAACAACTTTATTTAACTCAGTTGAAAAGTTAAATAAAAAGATATGAATTTTATGCATCATATTTGTAATAGTTTTCCAGTATATTCTCTAAAGAATTTTCTTTTCGCAAGACGTTAGCAAATACACCATTTAAACTTAGTATTTGTTAATATTTTCCAGAGGATTCGAATCTATCCATTATAAAAGCATGCTTAACGGCTCTGCGAAGTTGGTATATATTTTTTATTCGATTACTAGTGATTTAATAAATATCTATCACTTAAAAATATTGATTAGCTTAAAATCAAAAATAATGAAAAATTAAGCATAACAAGTTTAGCTTTTTAAAGTATGTTTACAGTTTGGTAAATAAAATTATCAAATAATAAAATCAATAACTATTTATTAATATTTAAAAAAAGATAATAATAATAAGTTCAGGCATTTTACCGCCCTTTAGCCTAATACCCCCCTGAGTCCCACATTCCCAGTTCTACCCTGGATTGAATGTAAAGTTCATTTAGTTGCTGTTATACTAGTTCAAGTTTAACGAAATTAACTGCTTACTAGAACGGTATCAGCTTAATTTAAACCTTCGGCAAAATATATAAAACCACAATTATTATTATTTATGGAACATTAAAATGTGTATTAAACTTATAATAAAAAAATTTTTTGTTTCATTATCAATAAAACACAATTGACGATATTAATAATTATTAATTTTAATTAACAATTTTAAATAATGATCATATAAAAAATGGATGGTTTCCTTATTGCATTAATTAAATTAGTAAGAAATTAATTTATCACATGGATTGGGCAGTTAAGGTTAAAAGATTTTATAGGTTGTTAAGTTGAAGAAAAAAAAATTAGAATAGAAAAAATTAACATAGACAATTGCAAAGTAAACTTTCTTTTGTTTTTAATCAAAAATTCAAATATTTTTTCTTGAAAAAATGAAAGAATTTATGCTTATCAGGGTTACGTTTAAATTTTCATTTTATTTCAGCTTCAAAAACATGACGTATAACAATTTACCTACCCAGGATTTCGAACAATAATATTTTAGAAAACAAAAATTTATTATCTTTACTACTTTTCCTCTATTCATTTTTACACGCTTCGTTAATTTAAAAGAAAAATAAATAAATTAAAAAATGAAAAAAAAGACAAATTTTGTCTTCTGTTAAAAAAATATGTAAATAAAAGCTTCTGTAAATAAAAGCGAAAAAAAAATGGCATCGTATGAGAAGAAATAGAGTTTTAAGAAGAGGAGTAAAAAATATATAATCCTGTTTATTCGAATTGAACACTTTTACTGAAAAAAATGGACGAGATTTCATGGAAGCATTAGACTCTATTAAATAATAAAGACAGAATGAAAACTTAATGGTTTATGATGAAAAATTGCGATATGAAGTGAGATAAAGGAATTACATTTAAAGCTCCCGAAAGACGTAACTCGCTATTTCTAAGAGTTGCCATTAAGACAGAGTAGAAAATTTTAGGTAAAGAGAAACAAAGTAAAGAGAAACAATGTAAAAATGAAACAAATTGAAAACATTGCTTATGATGAAAAATTCACGATATGACGTGAGATAATGAAATTACGTCTAAGTCGCCCTGACAGACGTAACTCTTCTTTTCTATGTGTTACCGTTAAATGAGAGTAGAAAATTTTAGGTAAAGAGAAACAATGTAAAAAAAAGCAAGGTAAAAAAGAAACAATGTAAAAAGGAAACAAAATGAAAATTTCTTTTTATATGATGAAAAATTCGCGATATGACGTGAGATAAGGGAATTACATCTAAGTCGCCCGACAGACGTAATTCTTTTTTTCTATGAGTGACCGTAAAATGAGAGTAGAAAATTTTAGGTAAAGAGAAACAAAGTAAAAATGAAACAAAGTAAAAAGAAACAATGTAAAAAAGAAGCAAAATGAAAATTTCTTTTTATATGATGAAAAATTCGCAATATGACGTGAGATAATGGAATTACATCTAAGTCACCCGAAAGACGTAACTCTTTTGTTTCCTATCAGTTACCGTTAAAACAGAGTAGAAAATTTTTGATAAAGATAATTGTTTTTTTAGATATTGGAGAAAAAAAATTTTCTTATAGAGATTAGGAATGAAAGCGAAACTAAAAAAATAACTTATTTAAAAATAATTTTATAAAATCAAACTAGTTTTAAATACAAGCGATTTTAAAATTAATGATATACATCGAGAGAAAAATTATTAAAATATTATTTGTTAAATCATTATCAGTGGTCGGGAAAAATACATTATTTTTTCAGTTTACTATAACTACAATTACTCTGTTACAAATGTAGTTAACTATAACTATTTTTTTAAATGTGGTGATTACAAACTACTTTCGAAATGTGTTCACAATTTCACTACTTTAAGAAATCGAACTTTGCTGGAAGAATTAATTGAATTGATAGGTAATTGAATAAAAAAAAAACGCAATGGATATATTTTAACTGCATAAGAAGACTTCACTTTTTCCAAACATAATTTTTTTTAAGAATTAGTAAATTACGAATATTATAATACCGTATCCTATCTAATAGTATAATGCTCTATGTTTGAATTAAATTGGAAAGGTTTACTATTGCGTAACTTAAAATAGCTGTACTAATTAAGCATAGTTTAATTTTGATATCAATCAAAATCTAAAAAATTAATACAATTTTAAAAAGTTATAAGATATAATAAAATAAAAAACTATTCAGCTCTTTTTTATATATTTAAATTCAATTAACAGCCTAAAGTCACATTAATTTTAAACAACCTTTAGACTTCTTCTAAATATAAATTTTGACGTCTCTCAGTCAAATTTTTTCTCTAAATTCAATTTTATTGAAATAAGTGGCATAAATTAATGAAATATTTTATTCTAAACACATTTAGAGAAAGATATGGATAGAACTTACCTGGGTTGTTGACCCATTCCTGCAAGGCTTTCTGTAACCTGCGAACGTGCAAAGGTTTGCTAGCCATTCCCACCAATGCCATAATTTCTAAAAACTCTTCTTCCCCAGCTTCACAAAGTTGCTGCACGTCATCACCACCTGAAACATGCAAGCAGCTTACCTCAACAACAGTCACGAAATGGGACAATCGTGGACACTCTTTTTTAGAAATGTGCTAACTTAAAAACAATAAATATAAGTTATTTAATTTTTATTAAATTTCAAAAATACTAGTGCCGAAAATTTGAAACTAAAATATCGATATAAAACAGTTTATTCATTTTTAGAACGTTATCCAATTTTCTTCTTTTTTATATTATTATTTAAAAATAGCACAAATGTGTTTAAAATGTTTTGTTTTTTTTTTTTTGAAAATTTCTGAAAATAGATTGACTTGGTTTTGATGATGCTATAAGACGAATTTTTTAAGTGCTGACAGAAAAAAATAATCTGAACAAATGTTTCTTTCTTGTTTTTGCTTAAGTTTCAACAAGACAAATCAATGCAACGAATATATTTGATAAATTCGGAAAAGAAAGAAAAATAATTACAGAAGTACAATTCAGAGATTTATAAACACCATTTCAATTTTTTTTAAGGATTGTTTCATTATTGTAAACATAGATTAAATTAAAAAACCTATATCAAAATCTGAAGTTCTTAAAAATAAATGTAACAGAAGAAAATTGTTAGAGCTGGCAAAAATTTACCAAATTTTTGTTTCTCTAACCCTAAGATGTGAACATCTTCGGGTTTCGCTAAATGATAAGAGCGAAATTAGATACATAGACAAATATGTAAGGGAAAAAACAGAAAGAAAACGCAGGTGAAAGACAGCTTACATAAAAAGATATAAGTAAGATTAATCAATAGACGGCTGTTCAATTCTAGTCACAACAATGATGACGTCATATTGAAAGAAAAATTCTGTTTCACAAACGCAATCGGTTTGAAAAACATATACTATTTTTTCATGCACTGTTAGAAATTTTGGCGCGTGTTGACATAGTATGCTTTGAAAGTTTACTAGTAATATTACCAGGGTGCTATTTTGTATCATATTAGAGAGATTTTGCATATTATTTTGTATCTCTTAGCTACACTGTTATTTATAGGAAAATTTTCACATACGTGCATGTTCTATCCTTAATCTGAATTATAGCTCTAACTGGAATGGGTTTATTCAGATTGCTGTTAATTTGCCCCATTCAAGGTACCTAATTTATGGTTTAATGTTGAATTTATTTTTCTAGCAGCATAAGGAGTCATCAACAATTTACTAAATATATTTTATAGAAAAACTTTAATACTTGAAGAAGGATAGGATATTTAAAACAACATCAGTATACTTTTATTAGATAGATAACAATAAAATCCATAAATATGAGTCATAAATAGCAAAATCAGAAAATAATGTTTTTTGATTGCAAAAAAACATAACAAGTTATATTTCTCCAAGCAAATTTATAATGAATTTTAATTATTTCTAGATGTGTGAGTTTAAAAAAAACAGCTATATATATATATATATATATATATATATATATATATATATATATATATATATATATATATATATATATATATATATATATATATATATATATATATATATATATATATATATATATATATATATATACTTCAGACTTATAAATCACATTTCCCAAAACAAATGCAAAAACTAAATTGAAGATCGTATCTCTTTTACTTAAATAGTTTAATTTCCTTTGCTTATATAAAAAGAAGTGTATTTTAAGATAATGCTTTATGTAACTACACCAAAGAACAGTTATAGAGAAAGTTATAGAAGGAAATAAATAAGAAAAAGTAACAATCACATAACAGTTACAAGAAAATTAAATTTAATAAATAACTTTCCACTTACTATCAGGTTTGGAGAGAATTGTTTTAACTATACAGATCTGAATTTACAGCGGAAATAAGTTCAGGGCGCATATTTTATTTCTTGTCAAAATTAATTATAAAAATTTGCAAAAATAACGAAAAAATTTTTAATTTGAAAACTTGTTAAAGTTTTAGTTAAGTAAATTTTCTTTATCATCTAATGTGACAATAAATTATTACTTTAGTTGTACAGTTTATTTCCCAGAAAAAGATGCAATTATGTAGCTACTTAAGATATAATTCGCTTTAAAACAAGTCAAATATTTTTTTTTCTGAAAAGAAGCGCTTTCCTCAAATTTTAAGAATGCTATTAAAACTAATATTAATAATATCATCAATATAATCTTATGAATAAAATATTACTGGCAAATGAAGGGGAAGGGTATGAGCAATACTTGAATAAGAGATTAAAATTTTATTATTTTAATTTTTTGTAAATTAAAGAAAAAGAACTCTTAGAAAAATTTCAAATTTTGAACTAAAATAAAATTCAGTGAAAAAAAGAGGGAACCACAGAAACAGAACAAAAATGCTTTTATTTTAGTTTAATCTTAAAAATAGATTATAACAATGAATATTGTTACGTAAGCATAAGAATTGTTGAAAATTCCAAGATTAATAAAAAGATATTTATGTAATATTTGAACAGACTCCAGGTGGCAAAAAAATTTTAAAAAATCCATTTAAAGCAATTCATTTTTGAGCAAATCGATACAGACCCATTAATCCAGATAAATAATACTTAATTTATGCGGGTCATTAGCACAGAATAATATTTGTCTCTTTCACTAATCCAAATAAATGAATATAAAATGAATTAAAAATAAAAATACCGAAATAAAGTAGAATTCTTTCTTATTTTGGATAGAATTTAAAAAAAATATAAAACAAATACGTTTACCCGAAAATTGACAATATCAAGTGTTAAATCGATTTCAAATCGCTAACGATGACAACTTAAGCCAGAAAATTACAATTTTGAATGATAAAAATACCAACCAACAAAGGATCAGAATTACAAAAGTTAAAAATGTCAGTCATAATTTTGAAATCTTAGAGTGTCATTTCTCAAATTCTTCAAAATTCTGATATTAAAATTGTGAGTTAATATAGTTTCCTATTTCCTCAATTTAGTCTACAATATTAAAAGGATACTATGCCTCAACAAATAAATAAAGTTGTCATCAAAAGTCGCTGTTTTTAAACTCTTAGAAAAATATTTTAAAAATTTGATTTCGCACGTTTTATTGCATACATATTAGAAGAAGCTTTAAATTTTCTGATGAAAAAATCAGAAATTAACAATAAGGTATGAATTAAAATAAACATGTAGTAAACAAATAATAAATACTAAAATACTGTGTACTTCAAACAATTTCAGTTTAACAGTTTATTTTTCAAACTGTAGTATAAAAAAATTAACACTTTAAACCAGCATTTCCTGAACTCTGGGGTATGAATCAATTTTTGAGACAAACAATATTTGTGTGCATGGGTTATAACTTGTAAGTATATTATATTGAAAAATGTAACAAATTTTTTATACAAATAAATATTATTCCACGAGATAAACGAGCAACAAAAAATATAAGAGTTACTTGAAATACATAATTTCAGTTTTTATTGAAATAAAAAAAGACATAATTTTAATAATTAATCTCAATTTGTTTTCAATGCCTTATATCTTTAAAAGGGTTATAATCATTATTCATTTTAAAATTTTAATAATTGTTTGATGTTATCTATGAGTAATTTCATGCACATCATTTAATAACATTAATTTTATTTATAAAGTACGTATGAATCAGTTTTTGAGACAAACTATATTTGTGAGTATGGATTATAACTTGTAAGTATATTACATTGAAAAATGTAAAAAAAAATTTATACAAATAAATATTATTCCACGAGATGAACGAGAAACAAAAATATGAGAATTACTTGAAATAAATAATTTCAGTTTCTATTGAAATAAAAAGAGACATAATTTTAATAATTAATTTCAATTTGTTTCCAATGCATCATAATTTTAAAAGGGTTATAATCATTATGCATTTTAAAATTTTAATAATTGTTTGATGTTATCTATGAGTAATTTCATGTATATCATTTCATAATATTAATTTTATTTATAAAGTACGTGTATAACTAACTACTAAAAAAATTAAATTCTAAGATAAATAAATAAAAAATTTGGAAACTGCAGTATCCATCCAATATGCCTTAAAAATTTATATTTGCTTAATTTCTTTCATTAATTATTTTAAAATATTCTGGAGGAGAGGAAATGATGTTATATTATAATGATCATTAGCATTATTTTGTTTTCTTTTCTACTTTTGCGTTATAAGGAATAAACATGAACAAACTTATAATGTTATCCAAAAGTAATGACTGTTAGTTTATCTTTCGAAAAGCATTGGTATACAATTCCACTATTTGACCAAAACCATAAATAAAACAATAATATATTCAAGTAATAAATGAAATAAAACTTTTTTATAATGACAGACATTTAAAGCTGAAAGAAAATAAGAGACTTACCTTGGCAAATGAAAGTGTCATAGTACGACAGTAAATTGGCTCTTTGTAGCACTCTATATAGTTGAAGCTCAGATTCGTTTGTAGGTTGTGATGTCATAGCTACTACCAAAAAGAATTATTACCACAACAATTATGGAAGCATATTTTTTGCATTTAAAATTCATCGCAACCAGAAAAATTCCATGCAACATAATGCATGCAATATAATGCAAAACCATGCAACATAATGCAAAAGGGTTGACTTTTCGAGAATTTTTGGGATACACCATTGTCATATTTTATAATCTGAGCATTCAAAGTAACGCACATATTTTTTTTTTAAATTAAAATTAAATTGTATAGTTTTCAAAATGAAATATTTATTTTCAAATATTTTTCATAATTATTTTTCAAATAATAAAAAATAAAATATTTCCCCCCAAATGATTATTTTTTAAAAAACAAGAAGAAAAAAATACCAAAAACATTAAGGCAATGGAAAAATACTGAAAAAGGGTTTCAGGTATTATGGGAAGTATTACAATTGTATTTTAGATTATTAGTAAGCAAAATCAAGAAGTATATTTTAAAAGCCGAAAAAAAAAATCAACATCATTTAAACTTAAAAAAATTATAATAAATCTAAGAAATCATAAAATTATACTTTCTTAAAAAAATGGAAAAAAGGTAAGTAAATAAAGTTAAAGACGATTTTTTTTTCGAAAAAAAAAAGAATATTATATTACAGAACTGAAATGATTTAAAAACATTTTATGTTTTGGCTTGCAATAAGAAATAATACACTATAAGACTATACACTTAATGGGGAGTAAAAATGAAAAAAATTATTACTTAACTCAAAGAGTGAAAATTTTTTTAAAGAATTGAGTTACACTAAATGCAGGCGCAAGACCATATAAATTTCAAAATAATTAGCGCTTAGTTTTTTTTACCAAAACGAATGCAATTCCGTAACAATTTTTTCTAAGACTTTTTTAGCTTCAACGCGCTTAGTTACTATTAAAAACTATTCTAAGAATTTGTAAGTAAACTTTTTTAGCTATGACGCCTATTTTCTGACAAAAGCTGAATTATCTCTAACGCAGCGGTTAATTAAGTCGAATAAAACGTACCAATTATGACTACCAAAAAAAATATCTCTAAATAAAAAATGTCTATGAAACGCAAAAGTGAAAGAGCGTGTTGAGCAACGAAATCTGTGTCATGAGACGAAAGGGTGAAGAGCGTTAAAATACAGAACGAGCTCTTCAAGAAAAGGTGTTTTTTCTTTTCTTTTTTGTGAACAAATGTACAGCAACGTCAACCTAAGAAAGCATAAAAAAAAGAAAAGAAAATGCATCAGTTCGCGACGAAATGGAACGAAATGAAGACGAACTCTTAAATAAAAAGAATAAGGTTTATAATGAAAAAAGTAAGTCAAAAGCTTATAGAGAAACAACATTGCTTGAAAAGTAGTTAATACTGCAAATTACAAACGTAAAATTTATTAACTTATAATAAAGGTTCTGTTAAAAGTCCCAACACTTTTTAAATTTTTCTAAAATGGAAGAATTAACTGCTTTTTTAAATAATCTACGATATAAATGTAAAGAAACAATAGTTAGTATAAGAAAGTAAATTTATTTATGAATAAAAATGCAAAATGTGCTGGAGTAATAGGGGTGATGAAACTCAAAATATTAAATCAATGAGTTGTTAATTGCAAAAGCAACGAAGTTTCACTATAATAATGAAGTTTAAATCATAGTTTAATCTTTTAGAATTCAAAACAAGTTTTGTATTGACTGTTATGAGCAATGTCCTTTGATAAGTATTGATTCAATTCAATCCATAAAAAGATACATATGTAAAGAAAGAAAAGTGTAAAATTGTGGTTGCACAACCGAGGGAGCTATTTTTTTAATAAAATTTATTCATTATTTCATCATAAATTTATAGAAAAAATTACAAAGGAAGGTTTTAACATTGGATTACATTTTTCTTATCGTTTAAATTCATTAATTTTTTTCTCATTTTAATTCTCAAATAGGATCTCAGATTTTAATATGTCAAACTAAAATTTTTGCCACGTCATTTTAGAAAAAAATCTATTTCATTGATACAGTTAACTCATATAAAAAAAGAAAAGAATTCGCAAGTTCAAAAAAATTCTTAAATACTTTGGAAAATTATTATTTATAAACACTTCATTAGTGTACAGTTAATGTATCGATTAGACACAGAGGGTTTAAGAGTTTTCATTAACACGGAACTTTGAAGAAAGAAAACAAATAATCTTAACGAGTCGGATAAAAATAATATAGATTTATTTTTAGTAAAGTTATATCTAAACACACAAAAAGTTCCTATTCTTCAACAATGTTTTGGCACTCGTTCAAAACCCTTCTTTCCTCCTTAAGTATGAAAATAAACTCATGAGATTACTTTGAAGAAAATGTTGTTAGGTAAATATTACTAATATACAGGTTGATCCAACTTTCTTTAGGCAATAACACCTAATCACAAGCAAGTACAGTGTACAAAATAAAAATAAAAATTATAAATAATAAAACGAAAATCTTAATAATTTTACTTTTGTGTTGGGATTTTCAGGAACATTCTGAGTGACGTTTCACTTTGAAATATAAAATTAAAGGTGAATAAGCAGAACGTGAAAGCAATTCTTCGAAAAAATTTGACTTTTTTTAAAAAAACATTGCTAATAATATAATATAGCAACAAAAACATAAGTTGCTTTTGAGACATGTACAATTATTTATTTTTAGTCTCAAAAATAAAGTATCGAAAATAAAGTAAAATATCTGCCTAGTAAAACATAAAGAAAATGCTTGGAAAAAGATTTTTGGGCATTAATGTGTTTTCAATATTTACAGAAATGAACTTGTTTATTCATATTATGTTTGATTATGCATATTAAGATTTATTTATTATTAATAGTTTTTGAAATAATGTCAGTTAAGTTTCCACAACATCCTGTTGTAGGCCAGGTGATTATGGGGGCTTCCACTCTAGCAACATACTCAGCATTACTCAAAATGTGCTAGTCGCCACTGAGGATCGAACCCCAGTCCTTCACAATAATTTAATTTCATAACTGAGCCATCTGATGCCATTAGTAATCGTAGTTAATATTGTTATTCCATTATCAAGACATTGTTGAATACAAGTAGCAAAATAGGAATATATGTATTTCATACACCTTTGAAAAAAACATAAGATAAAAAGAAAAAAAAAAGATAAATGACTAATTAGCATACA